>NW_015644664.1:408768-415679 GCF_001515625.1 Sinocyclocheilus rhinocerous | reverse complement strand
GGTTTGTCGTTGTGTTTTCTGACTTGTTATTTTGTTTTCGGACTTGTCATTGTGTTTTCTGACTTGTTATAGTGTTTTCTGAATTGTTGTTGTGTTTTCTGAATTGTTATTTTGTTTTTTAGACTTGCATTTGCGTTTGTAATTTGTTATTTTGTTTTCAGAATTGTGATTTGTTTTGCACTTCTCGGCCACCGTACATTAATGATTAACAGATGGAGAAAATGTGTAAGAAAAAGATCTGATTCTTAAAGGCAAACTTATTAACAAATGAAATCCAGATTGGACTAATCAAAAGTGATCGGGTCGTGGCATTTAATTATCATCAAAGCTAAACGAACATAAAATATAAATGAAACACATTGTCAATGTTACGATGCAACTTTTAAAAAGTATTTGTCATCATCTACTCACTCTCATGTCATTCCAAACTTGTGTGTGTGTGTTTGTTTTTTTCCCCTGTAAAACACACGGCTGATTTATCATAGATTTATCATATTTTTATATTATTATTATTTTTTGGTTATTATAGTTTTTAATTTTAATTTAGTTTTTGTTTCTATTTTATAAAAAAAAAAAACATTAACTTAAATAAAATATAAAAAAAAAAAACACTTTTATTTCAGAAAAACATTTTTTTTACGAAAACTTACAATTAAAATGAAAACAAAAAATATACAATATATTAATAAAAACTATAATAGTATATTGATCATACCAAAATAACAAATTCCATGTACATAAAACTAAAATGAATCAGTGGCCAGTTTTAGAGTCGTGAAAATGTATTTTTGCTTGGTTTGACTTTTTCTTAATGTTAGGTTTGATTTGTATTTCAGTTAATGAAGATGTTTTCGTATAGTGTTAAGTCATATGATAGCTTTGTGTAAATTATACGCTGATAATATTCACCTCTGCTGAAACACTTAAGTTCGACAAGTGAAGTATTGAGCTTTGGGAGAGAGCTAAAATATCAATGAAATTGAAATTGTCGAATGCATTAACTGTATCAAATTTAATGGAGTCTCCTTTATACATATTTATTTTCTCCCTTTGTTTAATTTTTTTAATGTAATATTCTGTGATCCATTTTTGATATTTAGTACGTCTCTAAAATTGTTTACATTTTAAGTTGTCAAATGTGTTGATTGACATTTGTACCTATCGGTGTGAATCCAAATGCAAAAAAGTGTGCATGCTAGAACACAGTTTACATACGAATGCACTAATGAGATCACGATAATTCATCTGCTCATCAATTAGCATTTCTCAAGTTGCTTCAAAATGCAGATAACTCTGTAATCAATTATTCAAGAATAGATTTAATGCAAAATATGACAGTCAGGCTGTGAAGAGACGAGGACGATCTTAACGCTGCTCTTTTAGCTGGCGCCTGAATTCCTTGCGGCTCCCAGATCCTGACAGCACAGAGCAGGGAAAGAGTTAACCAGCCGGGCGCTTAATTGCACGTGACATGTGTTGGAGTGTGACAGATGATGGAGATGGGGACGAAGAGGGCGGAATCTGGCCCTCGGAGCCTCGTCTTCTCCTTCTGTTAGACCTCCAGAAGCACCTCCCCGGTGAAGACCTGAAGGTAGTAAATAACAGCTCGCCTCTCCGGCCTTTATTTAAGCATCTGCTGATGGAAGGAGAGCCCTCGTGCCTCACAGAGATCCTGGCAAAATCAGCCAGCCTCAAAACTCTTCAGCAGGCCCCAAACTGCATTGCGTCGGCTTCATTACTCTAGATTGGGCTGATGGATTCAACATGACAGGATATGTAACTTTACATTGGGAGAATAAAACCGTCCAAAAAAAACTATAATGCATTATCTATCACACTGGTTCTCAACTGGTTTTGCTTCAGGATCCAGATTTCACATTGGATATCAAATGACGACTACCAAAATTGTTTATATCTATTGGTAGCCAAAAATTCAGCTGCCCAAATGAGTGAACTTATATTTAAAGCAGGGTTTTAACTAAAACTAAAACCATAAAAATAAATAAACAAATGTAGCTGTTACTCGAAACAAGTGTTAAATAAAAAAAATAATCAACTTTTTTTTATTAACATTTGTTATTTGTTATTTTCATTTAGTTTAACTTGAAGTGCTAAAATATGGAACAAAATAAATTAAAATTAATAAATAAAAATGGATAAAAATTACACTTAAAATCAAATGACAAATTAAAATGAAATTAAAATGACAAAAACAGCAAAATGATAAAACTTAAAATTGCAGTGAAAACTTAAAATATAAAAATAAAATCTAAATAATTCAAAATATTAACAAAAACTATTATTGAATCACAGTAAAAAAAAAAAAATATTGCAATTTCAACTGTAAAAGAGTAAAAATGCTACAGTAAAAACCTGTTAAGTGGTTATTTAATTTAACGTCAAGTACTAAAATATCTCAAACTTAAACTAAAACTAATAAATAAAAATTAATAAAAAATTATGCTCTTTTCTGCTAATTCAACAGAAAAAAATGGTTGGATTTACTGGTTTAATTTTTTTTTTTAAGATCCAGTTTTAAACTGTAAAATTATTGGTTGTCTTGTAAGTATGTTTTCATATTTGCTGTATTTTTGCAGAATTATTTTGGCAACCACAGCTGCCCTTTCTTCTGTAAAACCGACAGGATTGATTTTACAGTGTACTAAAATAACATTGATTTAAAGTAGTCTGTTGTTTTCTGTGGTTTTTGATGTCAGAAAGTCACATATCCAAATGCATTTGCGCCAAAATACCCTTTTGAGTTTTATTGCACGCCCAATCTTTGACGTCAACAACAAAATGGAAAATGTTGTTTCCTTCTTTTTAAAAGTAATTTTGCTGTTCAGTTACGCTCATGTGTTTAGTTCTTCGTTTTCCCTCCTCCATTCCAATTTTTGGGTCACGACCCATCAGTTGAGAACCACAAGTCTATCATAATTCTGATAAATTAGTAGATTTCCTTTCCCATGAAAGCCGAGCTCTTTTGTTTGTTTTGATGGGAGAGTACCTACTAAAGATTAACATTAAGTCAATAATTACCTCATTATTTTAGACTGGAAAAAAGTGCGATGCATCTGTGGAATCAATTTAAAACAATGGCAAAGCTCTAAGTCGGGAGCACAAAGGTATATTTGTCTCATGGAACTGATTTACAGCCCTGTTGATAAAAATCTAACTTCCTGGAATGGTTTCAGATGTTTCGAGAAGCTTATGAGACAGCTGTCAAACAGATTCAAAAATGGCTGATTTAGCATTATCCGCCTTCACCAAAACACGGCGGGGACAATATTAGTCTAGAAATAGCAGCAATGTGTGTCTTTGAACACAGTGTGCACCATTGTCAGAAAGATGAGTTATGAAACTCAAGGAAACAGCCAAGTGGGAAAAACAAAACTATGATTGAAATTCTCTTGGGGGGCGTTAGCGGGATGCATATGTGTTCTAGCATTCCTTTTGTTCTTAGGAATACCGCAGTTCAAATGCAATGACCGGTTGCATCAGTTCTAGTCAATGGTTCGTTACACTTCCGCTTTTTTATATCCGTGCAATAAAACCATCTGTTCATATCACAGAAGACATGAGTAACACGTTCCAGATTTCAGACGGTGGGATTTTCCGTGCTAAGATGACTCGTTGGAATGAAATCTGAATCCTGTTTGTCTTCAGGCCGCAGTATTGTTAGACCTCTTATAGAGCGGGGCTGTGGTCATTCACAATTGATCCGAGTGTGGTTTATAGAGCCCATGAAATCAAAATGGGAGGTTTGTGGCTTTTAGTGCATGTCTGTCGGCTTGGAGGTCATTGATAATATGACAGTGGACATCTATACATATATATATATATATATATATATATATAAGGCAGCATTTATTTGATAAATAAATACAAAAAAAAGAACATTGTGAAATATTATAACAGTTTAAAGTAACTTTTCTATTTTAATATTTTATTGTTTTTCAGTTTTAGTATTTGATCAAAGGAATAACTAAAAATAATACAAATAAATTTTTTTTTTTTATTATTTATATTTTCTATTATTATTATTATTATTATTTAAGTTATTCCTTTGATGCAAGGCTGAATTTTTAGCATCACTACAGTCTTCAGTGTCACACAATCCTTCAAAAATCATTCTATTATGTTGATTTGCTGCTAAATTATTATCAGTCATTACTGGTGTTTAATAATTAATAATATATCATTGTTTTTTTTTGTTTTTTTTAACAGGAAATGCTTTTCAAGTGATTTCACGGCTCTTTAAATGCCATTTCTTTTCTGGAATGTGAATTTGAGGGTAAACAGGATGACGAATTCTCATTAGAATTTTTATTTAAGATATGGAGTTTAAATGGAATGAAATTTGTAGAACTTCTGTAAGTGTGATTTTTAGTAATACGTTTAATTTTCATTATGAATTAACCATAAACATGTTCTCACACAAAATATGTTTTTTTTCCATAAAAAAATGCTGGGTTAAATACAACCCAGCGCTGGG
This sequence comes from Sinocyclocheilus rhinocerous, assembly GCF_001515625.1. Taxonomy (NCBI): domain Eukaryota; kingdom Metazoa; phylum Chordata; class Actinopteri; order Cypriniformes; family Cyprinidae; genus Sinocyclocheilus; species Sinocyclocheilus rhinocerous. The sequence continues at coordinate 411,184 of NW_015644664.1, read as the reverse complement.
TAAAATAGGGACAAACCCAGCGATTGGGTTGTTTTGACCCAGCGGTTGGGTTACTGCCCAGAAGGTTGGGTTAAACATTTAACACAACTGTTGGTTGAAAACAACCCAATCGCTGGGTTTGTCCATATTTTACCCAGCGCTGGGTTGTATTTAACCCAGCATTTTTTAGAGTGTAGGATTTGAAATACCTCCTAAAGAAATTTGTATTTAATTTATACTTTTATTTAAATTATTTGTTTGTTGTCAGTTAAAGTATTAAATTTTTTTAAAATATGTTTAAAATCACTTTTATATCACTTCCCAAAATGTTTGATATCAATATGAATGTATTGATTATCTAACATTTCAAGTAGATACCAATGATATGAATATTTATTTGTACAGACTACAACTTTATATTTAAAAACAGTGATGAACAATTTGTGGTGCTGAATGACAACTAAAATCTGTTCTGTTGCTGTTTTAATTGCAATTTGTCACAAAACATCTGAAATCCTTACTGTTATTGTTGAGTTTCTCTGAAAGTCTTCTTATTCCTGTCATTATGATTGCACTTCCTGTGGGGCCTGTTTGATTCAAATTCACACTCATTATATAAAAGGAAGCCATTCCGGAATTGTTTCCAACCCTGTTAAAGAAGCATAGATTTTAAAGTACGAGCCAGGAAGCAAAGTCAAGATGATAACTTGATATTTTTGCGTGATCCGGTAGGATTTATTTGTATTCAGATACACCCTCATGGATCAACGTGGGGACAGATCGATAGGAAACGGAACTGATGGGCCGATCAAATAAAGCTTTCAATGTAAAACTGATCCAGAACTGTGTCTGGGGCTCAAAATCACCCTGCTTTGGCTTAAATACCCTAAGTTTTTTTTTTTTCTGCCAAGTTAATAAAAGGAGCTATGTCCCATCACTGCATATTTATGGGGAACATTTGCAGGGTACAGAGAGGGAGAATCAATTTCCCGCTCTCCCGTGATAATTTATGGCTTTTCTGAGGCTGCTCTAGCCGGGAAAATGACACGTCAGGTCTATCATATTTGGAGCAGCAGTAAACCTGCCAAAGTATAATCTCTTCGAGGCTTCTGACCCTTCCAGCACCCCCTCCAACCAACCATCATTAATAAATGAGCCCTGGAATCGCTCCAGAATGTCAATATTATTGTGACAGATTTTAATATTATTATGTCTGTCTTTAATAACACTTAATCTTCCAGGACATTGAGACATCCCGGCTGTCCAGGTGGAACTGGCTTTGGAACAACATATTGGACAAAAAAACGGCTTTAGACAGAGTTATAGCAAAACAAAAGCTACATCAAAACTACTTCAGTCTGTGTGTATTGAATTTATTAAATACACGAGTTTCACAATTTGAGTTGAATTACTGAAATAAATGAACTTTTCCACGACATTCTAATTTATTGAGATGCACCTGTATCCCGTGCTGGAGGAAATGCACTGTGAAATCAGATGACTTTTTTTCTAGAAGAGTCAAGTAACACTTAAATGAACGCTACATGGGCTACTTTATCAAAAAAGTAATGCGTGTAATTCTTCTTTTTATTGTGTGTTTAAAGTGTGCAAGCATTATATGATGTGTATTATAGTTTTAGACAGCTTTTTGATTGACCATAAGTGATTTAACATGTTATTTTCTATAATAAAGTTAATTTTATTAGTATAGCGCTTTTCACAAAAAATCGTGATGTTGATGTTTATAATATTTTAATATCTGCATGCCTTATAGTCACATTTATCAAACTATAGTTTATATTTTACAATGATATAAAAAAAAAATCAAGCAGCTATGTATGGAAGCCCATTTTTGTCATGGAATAAAAAAGTAAAAATAAATACTATATAAAAAACTTTTTATCTCACAATTCTGACTTTTTGCGAGTTTATATCTCATGAACTCAGATAAACTCAGAGTTGCGAGATGTAAACTCCGAATTGCGAGAAAAAAATTCCGAATTCTGTTTATATCTTATAAATCTGAGTCTATTTTTCACAATTCTGAACTCAGAATTGCGAGAAACAAATCTGAACTGAAATAATAAACCAGAATTGCAAGATAAAAAGTCAAAATTTTAGTTTTTTATTTATGGCAAAATAAATAAATAAATAAAAGAATTGCAGCATATAAATTAGTGCTGTCAAACGATTAATCGCGATTAATCGCATCCAAAATAAAAGTTTTTGTTTACATAATATATGTGTGTGTACTGTGTATATATATATATATATATATATATATATATAAATGCACACACATTCATGAATATATTTAAGAAAAATATGTTACATTTATATATTAAATATATTTATATATAATATAAAATATAAGAATATAAATATATAAATGTATATACATGTAAATATTTTCAAAATATATGCTGTATGTGTGTGT
>NW_015644664.1:401053-407027 GCF_001515625.1 Sinocyclocheilus rhinocerous | reverse complement strand
TAATATATGTGTGTGTACTGTGTATATATATATATATATATATATATATATATAAATGCACACACATTCATGAATATATTTAAGAAAAATATGTTACATTTATATATTAAATATATTTATATATAATATAAATTATATAAATATATACATGTAAATACATGTAAATATTTTCAAATATATACTGTATGTGTGTGTATTTATATATACTTATATATATATACACAGTACACACACATATATTATGTAAACAAAAAAAATAATTTTGGATGCGATTAATCGTGATTAATCATTTGACAGCACTAATATAAACTCGCAATTTTGTGGGAAAAAAAAAGAATTGTGAGATATAAACTCAGAATTTTGAGTTGTAGACTGGGAATTGTGAGGAAAAAGTCAAAATTATGATGTATTAATTACATCGTAATTCTGACTTTTTTTTCTTTTTTTGCAGAATTGTGAGAAATAAAGTCTTTTTATGAGAAAAAGTCCAAATTACGAGACAAAAGTCAGAATTAGGAGATAAATTGATTATTGTGAGAAAGGTAGATTTGCATAGACCTGTGCGATTAATAAAACGATATAAACAATCAAGCTTATGAGATTTGATATATTTTATATATCGCTGTATGCGAGCATACTCACACACTTAGTTACAGTATCGTAGTTGTAGCTTGGAGTTTTATAATAATGTCATGTAATTTGCTACTTTTTTTTTTGTGCTACTTTTAAGGATTGACGCAATATTGTAACTTTTTCTTTCCGTAAAGAGTAATAATTAGTAACCAATTTAAAACGAGTAGCACTATTATATTGTAATGCAGTACTTTTAAAAATAATGTTGTCAAACACTGAGAGCAATAGTCATCTTCAGAATCGCCTTAAAATCTGACCTTGGGATGTATTTTTATCATGCCAAAAACGCTCTACCCCAGCAACATGAAATGTGTCCGTCCAGATGGTTTTGTGCAGCATCATCTTGCTAATTGCCTGTGATGCCATCAGAAAGATGTAGTCGACCTGACAGGCAGATGAAACGAGAAGAGAGTGAGACTGAGACTGAGACATGATGGACCAAGAGAGCAGAGCGAGCAATAAGAGCCAGAACAACCGCAGCTTTATCTTCTTAATCATTAGTTCAGATGGCATCATGATCATGTTGCTGTCACTCCTCATTCTTTCTTTTTTTACGCGTTTTTTGTTGTGACCAGACCAACCTTTCACAAGGCAGCAAAGCAAGAACCAGTGTTGCGGATCATTCATTTTTAATGTATCTGTTATGCATTATTAGGCCAGTTTCACACCACACACGAAAGCATTGTGTGTGTATTTTAGCCATGTTGAAAGGTCACAATACTGACATGGAAAGTTGCTTCACTGCAGAAGCATCTTTACAGAACTTTCTGTAAGTGTGACTTTGCTACATTTTTCGGTTTGGATTCCATTATATGTAAATTAATTACCATTTGGATGTACAGTAAATGTGATTCCTCCTCATGCACATCTCATTTAAATGATGATAAGGTCAATTAAATGCTCAGAGTAATTTAAAGCCATTTATTTTTATTAAAAATGTTAAATTAAAAAATGTTTTATTTAATTAAATTTATTTTTATTTAATTTATTTAAATAAATAAAAACTTTTTTTACATTTAATTAAAAAATTGTTGCTTTTTATTAATCTTTGTTAGATATTTTACAGTAACTCTGATGTTTTTTTAAAGTAGAATGTAAACAGTTATTGCTCAGTCTTGGATTTACAACTATAAAACTTATAATTGTATTATTTGCTTATAGTATTATTAATATATATTTTGGTTAATCTTTTGAATTAGTTTTTATTTTTATATTTAGTTTTCTTTTTAATGTTTAATTTTTAGTCATTTTGTTATATGAATTTTGTCATTTTTATTAATGTATTATTATTTTTATTAATATATATATTTTTTAAATATGTGGTTAGTTTTCATTTAGTTTACATTTAGGTATTTTAATATTTCAACTTAAAATTAATGAAAATGAGAAATGTTGCCTTGGCAAACAGCTAAATTAAATTAAATTAAATTAAATGTAATGTAATGTAATTTAATTTAATTTAATTTAATTTAATTTAATTTAATTTAATTTAATTGCCAAGGCAACATTTCTCATTTTCATTCATTTTAAGTTTAAATATTAAAATACCTAAATTAATAGTTTAAAGGGTTTTTATGTTGCATTTTATTTCCGTTAGTTTTTATTTTATTTCAAATAATATTTTTTTTTTGGTTTTCATGGTTTTGGTTTTAGTTCATGATAACCCTGACAAACACTGATATTTGCTACACTGAAAAATGTAATGAATTTCACCAAAAATGCAAAGAATCGGCAAGTAACATTTAAATTAAACCTGAAATGAAACATTAAATGAAACATGATTGTATTTCCTTGTAAAATACACTCTGATAATCTTTTTATTTCTAACTTAGTAAAATCCTTTATTTAGTCTATGCAAATCTAATTAACCATTAGTCTGCCATCGCATTGTCATGATCTCTCTCACCGTCTTGACCAAACGGTTGCATTGCTATAAAGAAGGAGCTTGAATACAGCCGTAACTCCCCGCAGATCCAGCAGTCATTTAAGGTTAAGAGACACAAAATGGCACTGAGAACTGAGCTTCCTGGAAGGTTTGACGCGTGAAGAGACTCCTCTGAATTCAGCAGAAGATCTAACATATGACACGAGCGGCGGCGGCGGGCCGCGAGTGGCATGTGCTAAAGCGCATTATGGTTATTGCCGGAATAAAGGTCACATTGTTGCGTGCTATAAAAGAGAGAGGACAGCTCCGGCAGTCATGCGGTGTCAAGTGTGAGTCGCAGTGAAGGAAAATCCCAGCAGATCTTTCAGGACATGCAGGACTTCTCTCATTCCCGCTGATTAGGACAAGCTTCATCATCAGACGTGCATCTCGCTTCATCAGATAACGCTGGAGTGAAACGTGACACTGATGAACATGCATGCATGCAGGAAGTTTTATTCCAGAGAACTGAAAATGTCTTGTTGACTTTAAAAGGTTTAGACTTCTGTTCATCCACAGACGGAAGCCATGTCTGATTGCTGGCCTGGTTTGAATTACAAAGAAAGAGGAGTTTATATATAAACGCTGCTGAATTAATGTGGTTTATACAGTATTTGACTGTGGCCCGTTAACAGCGCATCTACAAAAACAAAGATTGTGAGATTAAACAAAATGTTTCTGAAAAGCAGAAGGCAAAGGCTGTATGAAAATGTTGCTTAGTTGGTCTTCGCGTAATGTCAAGTGTTAAGTGTCTCAGTTATGTAGTGTTAGTCATTATGAATAATCACCCTAGGATATAGATTGTAATTTCCTTTAGATGACATTTTGCAATGCATCAATGTAACAAGCGAATCAATTTCATGGTCACATGATGAATGGAAAATTAAGCTTCATGTATTTGGTTTGTAAAAAACATTTACTTTGTCTGGAAAAATGAAACAAATAATTAATTATTAGTAATTATTAATTGTATGTAATAATAATATATAATATATTATTAAAATATATTCATATAAATTAATGTTAATAATAAAAATAATACATTTAGAATATAATTTATTATGAATAATATTTATAATTTATTTATAAAGTTATTTATTGTATAAATGTTTATAATAATAATAATGATAAAGTCTTTTTTAATGTGTTTTAGATTTAGAGACATTTATGGCATATATATGTGTGTTTCAGAAACAGTAAACATTAATTGTACAGTTCAAATATATTATATTATTGTTTCAGAAACATTTGTTGTAGAGTTAAAAAATAGATCATATTTTTGTGTTCAACACATTTTTGCCACTAGTTTCAATATATGATTTTTTGGGGGGAATAGGGAGGAAGTTTTGAGTTCTGAAGATTATGGCATTTCAGCATTTTTTTTTTTTTAATAGTACAATTAGCATCTCAATAGATCTAAAAATTGAGTGAAATTATAATAATAAGCACTGAAATGGGATTATGAATTGCAGGGCTGTAACAAAAAGTAAGGGCATGCTGAAATATGCTGCTTTGCCGGTCTTTGTGTTCGAGTGTCTCTATTAAGTAGTTTAGTAATTTTGAGTAATCATCTTAGCATATACATAGTAATTGTTTAGATTAAACTCTTCTCCACCTCACATATGAGTAAGTCCTGCTGTTGTGTGTGAATCAATGAAACATGTGTATATGCTATATATGAAGGTCACGTAGTGGATAGACACTTCCATATTAAAATATTGTAGTAAATATCCTCTGAGAAAAGAAAAAGTGAACTTCAAAGAAGGGCTACAATGGCACGTCAGAAAGCACCATAGTACTTTTTGGGCTTGTATTGTTAGTGAATTGTTGTTGTTGTTTTTATTTCGTAATGGCAGGAAGTATTATAGTTCAACTGTGCAGTCTGAAAGCATTTCTCTCATCAGACTCGCATCGATTACATAAACCACAAGAGTTCATCTAAACATATGTGACAGACATAAGGGTGTGTTTTTGTATGGAGAGGTGCATGTTGTGAAGGCAAAACTGTGTTTAAAAAAAACTAACACCTGTATTGCTTATACTGGTTGTTAAGCATTGGAATAAGATTTTGTGCAATATGCATAACCAAATGCTGGAATAATGAGCCATCTGCATGTGTGGTCCCCTCCTCGGAGATGCCAAGAACAGCACCATCTGTGATACAGCTACCAGCTGTTTTCTTTCTTATTACATGTTTATTAAAAGCCGGAGTTGTCCTCCTAAAAAAGGAGGGAAAGGAGACTGTGAGTATGGGTGGCAATCCACTCCATCACCTTTAAAAGGAAATGGCTTTCAGACTTTTTTCCAACAGCGTGTTGAATGGATGTATGTGTGTCATGCAATGGATTTTCCAATTGAAAAATTGTGATTTATGCTATTAGAAGATTACAGGAATAGTTCACCCCCAAAATGAAAACTCTCTGGAAAATGTACTCACCATTAGGCCATCCAAGATGTAGAAGAGTTTGTTTCTTCATCAGATTTGGAGAAATTTTGAATTACATCACTTGTTCACCAATGGATCATCTGCAGTAAATGGGTGCCGTCAGAATGAGAGTCCAAACAGCTGATAAAAACATCACAATAATCCACACCACTCCAGTCCATCAGTTAATGCCTTGTGAAGTGAAAAACTGCATGTTTGTGAGAAACAAATCCATCATTAAGGCGATTTAAGTTTAAACCCATCACTTCCAACGTGATCTCATGATAATTCGTATGTATTTTACGTAACGTGGTTCTATAAAACGTATATTTACTTACGTTTTTACAGGCACTAAAACGTACAATACTGATGTATTTTCAGCATCTAAACGTACAAATACTTACGTATTTTCAGCATTTAAACGTACAAAATTGACGTATTGACGACACCTAAAAATTAATCCTTATGAATATTGAAATCGCGGCATTAATTTTATTAGTTTTTAGTTGTCATATGAATTAGCTTGTTTTCAATTGCATTATTAAATTGTTTACTTATGAAATGATAAAATGATAACATTTCGTTTTGTTGTGTGATTTCTGCTGCCAGCTCGTTTCCAAGAATAGGCCTACATAATGTTAAACAAGACTTCACTTTAAACCTTAAAATAAATAACATTTCTGCAATCGTTTAACATTTACTTGTCATATAATGTTTACTTTGATTGCCATAGGCCACAAAAGGCGTTTTTTCCCAACATGCTGTGACTAACAATAGAACTATAAAAAACACCAAAAACGCAACATAATTACGAAATGAAACAATTTTATTCGTGCCCTGTAATCCAAATCTTCCGAATCCATACGACTGCGAGGAACAGACCCAAATCCAAGCCTTTATTCGGCGACCTTCTTCTCCATCCCGAGCAGCGAGTCCAGTGACCGTGAGCAGCAAAGCACGCGCTGACTGATTCTCTCTTTACAAATTCAAAT
>NW_015644664.1:383663-397541 GCF_001515625.1 Sinocyclocheilus rhinocerous | reverse complement strand
GTTTTGTAAAAATCGACGCGTTTCAAAAAGGCGGGGCATAGAGGAGAAACAATAATGTACAGTATGTGGAAAATAATGTGTTTTTTGAACTTTAAACCGCATAAACACATTTCATTACACCAAATACACAAAATAATGTTCTTTTTAGCAGCATCATATGACCCCTTTAAGGTTTGGGGGTAGGTTAAGGGGTCTAAAAATCTACATTGCGTATTAATAAAATTATAAAAATGCATATTCGCTGTAAAATGGGTAGGTTTAGGTTTGGAGGTAGGTTAAGGGGTCTAAAAATCTAAATCGCTTATTGATAAAATGCAAAAAAAATGCATTTATACGAATATCTTAATGATATAAAAGAAAGGTACAAAACAGATTTTAATAGCAGTGTGCATTGTTGAATTTACTGGTTTACATTCAAATTTTCTTGTTTGTAAATTACAGTTTTATACTGTAAAATTTACAGTTTTTGGCCGTAAATGTGTTTACAGTTTTTCTGTATTTTTTACAAAATTATTCTGGCAACCACAGCTGCCAAAATTATTTTGTAAAAACTACAGCATTTTTTTTACAGTGTTGTAAATGTTACGTATTAATACCTACGTATAAACATGAGACCAGGCTGTCACTTCTGACCAAAATATGAGTCTATGATCCAAAATAATGCTTCCTCCAGTGAAAAAGTTCATCTGCTGTTGTTCTCTCACATCAAAATCAACCCACATATTTTGTTTAGAACTGTTCTGCACTGTTTTCTCTATAGCGAAAGTTACCTGAGCTGTGCATATTTCTCTCCTGATTCAGACCAGATGACTTTTTCACTGGAGAAAGTAATATTATGGATTGAGGACTCGTATTTAATTTCAGTTATTTCGGCTTGAAGTTAAAAAAAGTCTTAATTTCTTACAAACGCGCAGCTTTTGGCTTCACAAGATGTTAACTGTTGGACTGGAGTGGTGTGGATTATTGTGATGTTTTTATCAGCTGTTTGGACTCTCATTCTGACGGCACCCATTCACTGCAGAGGATCCATTGGTGTGCAAGCGATGCAATTCAAAATTTCTCCAAATCTGATGAAGAAACAAACTCATCTACATCTTGGATGGCCTGAGGGTGAGTGCATTTTCAGCAATTTTTAAGTGAACTATCCCTGTAAGGGTGGTTAAAAAGCAGATTGAGCAAGAGTGTTGTGACACATAACCGCAAAAATGGTTTTGTTAACTTTTTGAAAACTTGGTTGGAAAAATCATTAAGCGGATTCTTTGACCCTTAACCTGATATGAAACATGTCCTTTTCTATGACTAAGGATGACTTGTTAAGCACATAAGGTTATTTTAAGTCATAAATTATAGCAGATATTACAGTCAACATGAAATGATGTTTACTTCTGTATTGTGGCACAAAAATATTTATTGGCTCATGAGAAGTGTGAGGAGAAGTGAAAAAATTAAGAGTGATTCATTATGTCAGTCGAAAGAGGACAAGCAAGTTACATTTCGATGAACATAAAGACAAACGTGTTTTCTTTAGAATAACGTGCCTCGATGACTCATTTAAAATAAATGTATTAACGAAGTAAATAGTGTCCGTTTTGTTCTCATGTTGACATTATCATTGTGGAGGCTGCTTTTAATTTAAAGCTGTAAAGCTTTAAATGCTTAAGTTGTTCAGACATCTCGTCTATTTTTGATATTGTAAGAAGATGCTGTTGATGCTTGGATGGTTTTGAGCTGTATGATGTGACATTAGATGTGAAATTACATGTTGGAAGAAAAATTCAGCAGCCAAAGTGGAATGGACAGTTTTCACAGGCCATTTTTTGAAGGGGGTGAATATTTTTGAATGTTTCACTTGATGCATGTATAGTGTTGCAAATGCTCTTTAATCTTGAAGATGCACTTTATTTTTCTTTTTTTAATTATTCCAGAAGTCAAAGTGGATATTTTTCACAACTTTTTTCACATTTCATTGTAATTATGTCTGTGTATATATTGTCATAAAAAGATTTATAATTTTTTTAAATTACATTTATGGGTTGCAAATGCTGTCTTATATTGCGGATTTTTAAAATTTACTTCACTATTTATCATCATTAGCAGCTTTATACATATTGTGTTTTCACTTTTCTAGTCATCATAGCATCTCATCTGATTCAAGCTGTTCAACATCGTGTCTCCTCAACAAGAAAATCTTTTGTCAATCCGTAAAACTGCAATTAGCACACAGTAGTTTTGGGGAAGCTACAAGTGTGATCATTTAAAGCAGTTAAGCAACAGTCATGCTACTGATTAATGAAGTGTTTTCTCAATGAATCTTAAAATCAAGACATCCTAAAGTGCCAAAGAGTTGTGAAAGTGACACAATCTAGGACCTTTATACAGTGTGTCATTGAAAGGACTATAAATCTAACCCTCACAGATGCATTTTCATATCTGTTAATTTGATGTATGCCATCTATTAATGGGTAAATTCAAGTTTTTTAAATTTGTTTTGTCTATGAATATATTGTTTCATATCCACATTACAAAGTTGGCAAACATGTTGATTATAACAATATGCTCCTTTAAAAGCAGCCGAGTTTGGAATTTGGAAAATATCAGTTATCAATATATAGCAATAGCACAATGAGCCTAAAGTAAAAAAAAAAAAAACATCTTGAAAATGAAAATTTTCTTTAAATAATTGTTCATGTATTTTTATTTAATTTCATATATTTTTTATTTTAAAATTTTGTTAAAATTTTGTGCAATTATTTTCCCGATATATTTGGCACAGAACAGTTGACTAATTTATTTTTCTTAACCATCGTTAGCGGCATTAGCCATGTTGTTTTCACTGTTGTAGTCATCATAACGTCAGACTCACATTTTCACCTCACAGTTTTCATGTTTCCACCAACAAAAGCCTATGAAAGTTTTAATTTGACATTGCATTTTTTATTATTTTTAAATGTATTTTTGTATCTATCTATTATTATTATTATCTAATTTTTATTTATTTATTTATTACATTTTAAAATGTTCGCTTACATATTTGGCACAGAACAGTTATTTCTTCTTAATCCTCATTAGTAGCATTAGACATGCTGTGTTTTCAATATTGGACTATCACATTTAGCTCAAGTTTTCACATCACAGTTTCCATGTTTCCTCCAACAAGAATTTATGAAAAAGTTTTCATTTGACATTTTATTTTTTATTACTTTTTTATTTTTAATCTTTTTTTAAATTTTTTTTTACATTTTTAAATGCATTTAATTTTTGCAAAATTAAAAAATGTAAATAAACAAATAAATATTTGGCACAGAAAGGTTTAGGAAGTTAATATTTGGCACAGAAAGGTTGACTATTTGTGTATCTTCATGGAACATGATATTTACTTAATATCCTAATGATTTTGGCATAAAAGAAAAATCAATAATTTTGACCCATACAATGTATTTTTGGCGATTGCTACAAATATACCCCAGCGACTGCTTTTGTGCTCCAGGGTCACATTTCTTCTTAATCCTCATTAGCAGCATTAGTCATGTTGTGTTTTCACTCCTCATTTTTGGTTCAGGTTGTTCACCTCACCGTTTTCACGTTTCCCCCAGCAAGAGTACCTTTAAGATGTTTTGCAGTTCCAGCCAAAGTGTAAAACTGTAATCGGCACGCACTCGACTGAACACAAAGCGTCCCTCTTTGCGCAGCAAGTGTTCTGAACGCTCGCTGTCAGACCAGAACCCCTCTGATCCGGTTTGGCAGAACTGCAGACCACCCTCTACAGCTGTCAACAAATTTCAGAAGCTCGGCGCTCGGACTCTGAAGTGGCACTGACACATTCCAGCTTTTGATGGACGCAGAGGAGCAGTTCTGGAAACATCCATCAGCATTCGGATCCACGCACGGAAGCTGACAGGTCAGGTCTGGACAGACGGTGACAAACCTGGCTTGGACGCGCTGTCGCTGCGGACCACGGCCGTGCCGGGGAGGAAGTGACAGGTCGGGCTTGGGCCTTACGTTTCTGAACGGGGCCACACTCAAATATGTGTGTCCACGTTACAATAAATACGCAAACAAGCATCTATCATTCTCAGATGATGAGCAGTCGGATGACAGGAGCAGAACCCTGGTCTGAATGTCATCTGTTTTCAATCATTTGACACTCCACACTTAGTCTTGCTCGGCCCGGATCATATTCAGTTTGTCAAAACATTGCAAGACAATGTCTTTATGAGATGATAGTTCTGTTTTATTGCTTACAGTAAGTAGTTCTTTTGTAGTTTAAGTACTACTTCTGTTTTTATGTTTTAAAGGGGTAGTTCATCTGAAAAAAATGAAAGTCAGTAATTATTTGCTCACCTTTGTTTGTAAAAAAAAATAGCTTGTAGCTATTTTTGGAGCTCTAAAAAAAATAAAAAAATAAATAATAATAAAATAAAATAAAATAAAAAATATAAAAAATAAAATAAAATAAAATAAAATAAGAAATAAAATAAAATATAAAATAAAATAAAATATAAAATATTTAATAAATAAACTAAAATAATAAAAATATGTTTGTTAGATTTCAGAATATGATGCAATAGATATAGTTGATAATAAATAAAGGAAAAAATGAAGAAAAAAAGTCTTCATTCCAAAAATACTCTTTCTGGATCAAACCTCGTTGGACATGGTTATACTTTCAAAATGACCTCAAAACCAGATCATTCAAAAATTGTTGTGAAATGTAAAATGAAGCTCTAGCATGATTTATTTGCTGATGACTTAGTTTGATATGTTGTATCTGTTGCATTGACATTTAGTGTTGCTTTAAGTGTCCAGATACTATTTTGAGGTCACTTTTTTTGTGCAGTAAGACTTTTGGGAAATCAGAAGGGTAATATGGAAAATATTCTTCCTTCAAACAGATTATTCAAAGATCACTCAGTCTTCCTCAAATGTGCTTCAGATGTGTGTCACTTCACACTATATCAAATTTTCCAGTTCTGTTTGCATAATGCCTAGTGCATGTCAGCCATAGACCGAGACCGTGTGTGTGTGTGTGTGTGTGTGTGTGTATGTGTGTGACATGGACATTTATCTTCTGAGCAGCTCTAATACCTTGATGCCGTCTACAGACTGAACACAGCGGAGGTTGTGTCGGTGAACAGGCCGTCGGCGTGGTGCTCAGTATGTGTGCTTGTAGGAACAGCGTCGCGTGTGTCAGTCCTCCCGAGGAGCCGTGTTGCTTAAGCGCCATACTTTGAAATCAAGCATGAATAATTAAGTCATTTCACAAGGCTGCTTTAACGATACATTACATGAGAGGAAATAGGTCAAGTGCTAGTGTTGGAAACACCGCCAGCATGGATCCTTATTGAGGTGAAAAAACGCCTTATGTTGGGTCGCAGTAACTACTTTGACTCAACCCCCCACCGGCAGGAAGTTAAATTATTATTATTACCATTATTATTTCTCATAAGATAAACGATGGTAAATGAGGCTATCCTGAAGCACTTTGTTTTGTTGCCGATCTTGTTTATCATTTATCTATGGAAGCCTATTTCCAGTAAAGTAATTGAAAAGATTAGGTAAATAAAAAAGGTAATTAGGACTTTTTGTCTCGCAATTTTGACTTTTTATTCTTGCAATTCTGAGTTATATCTCACAAATAAGATTTTAACTTGACAGAATTGCTTGTTTATATATCGCAATTGTGAGATATAAATTTGCAGTTCCGAGAAGAAAAGTCTAAATTCTAAAAATGTGCAATTACTTTTTTTTTTTTTTTTTCACATGGTGGAAAAAAAAAATGAGGAAAAAGTCAGAATTACAGAGTTATAGTTGTATCTCACAATTCTTAGGTCGCAGTTAACTTTTTTCTTTTTTTTTTTTTAATTCTGTAGCAAAAGTGAATGGATTCTATACATATTTTCTGTGCATTATATTAGGTAAAGGTTCCTTTTTTGTTGATTACCCTGATTTTATTCTGCATATAAACAGCTTTGTGGTTGCGTATTCAGTGTGTCCATGTTTTGATGTTAAACCCGAGAGAGAAAAAAAAAAGAGTCTCATTATTTTTTGTTAATAATCCACAATCAAAATACTTATAACTATCTAAATGCAGACAATCATAAAAATGTAAGGGCTATATAAAAAAAGTGTTATATTAGTGTTTACAATGCAAATCATTAATATATTAATATTAATTGTTAATATATTTTTGAATGTCATTTATAGTTGTGACACCTCAAGAAACATTTACTAGTAGCAATTGTGAAAACAATTGTGCTGCTCCATATTTCTGTGCAAACAGTGATTAATTTTTTCCAGGAGTCTTTCGTGAGCAGAAAGTTCAAAAGAAAAACATTTATTAGAAATTGAAATCTTTCATAATATTATAAATGTCTTTACTATTACAATTTAATGCAGAAAAAAAGTAATAATTTCTCTAAAAAAAATCTTACTGACCCTAAACTTTTGAACTTGTATATATGTATGTATGTATATATATACATACAGATATACACAGTATCTCACAGAAGTGAGTACACCCCTCAGGTACATCATGCATGTTTACATTATTAGCCATTGTGCATGTAAAGGTACTAATTGTCTTCAGCTACAATTTGTTTTGCTGAACTGATTCTGTTGATCTGTTTTTCTCTTCATCTCAAGGCAGGAAAATCTGTGATTGTAGCCTCTGCTACTGGAAACACACGATTGTTCCCCTCAGCTAATTCAACATCCTGTGAAAACACACATCTTTACATACACAAACAATATGTTTGCATGCGCACAGGAAAAGGTCACATTCTCTGTTATGCAGCCTTGACAAGCGGAGGCCTATAGTTCATCAGGAGGAGCAGTTACGGGTTTGAGTTTGATTTGTGCTGTTTCCTGCATTTCAGCAAATATTTGCTGCACTGGCTTTCTGCTATAGGGAACTGAAACATTCTGTCTATCTATCTATCTATCTGTCTGTCTGTCTGTCTCTGTCTCTGTCTCTGTCTGTCTGTCTGTCTCTGTCTGTCTGTCTATCGTTCGTTCTATCGTTCGTTCTACAGTATCTATTATTCTATCTATCGTTGTGTTATCGATCATTATACTGTACTCTACATTTCATGAAATATTTGCTGCATTGTCCTTCTTTCATAAAAAACAATTCCTCAAGTTGAAAACCACTTAAGGGAACCAAAATATAGAACGTGGCACAACATTTCTATCCTACATGTGGCAGCCGGGTGTTAATTATCACGCACAAATATTGATCGCTCAGCTGAGATTCTCGATGAAAATATCACGCAAAATATTCTGGTCTTGAAAGACTCGTCTTGAAAGGTTTCAAACAGCACGGCAGCCTATTTAATTTAACTCGTGGTTCTTTTCCTCGTCTTTTAATTGGGTTATATGCATTAGATGTTCAAATTAAGCATCTGCTGTTAACAGTATGCATATGTTGTTGTTCTACTTTGAAAATTACAGCTCTCAAGACTTCAATCACCGCCTGTCCGTATCACATGAAATTTCAGCTTTGAATCAGAAGCAGGTTTGGAATCCCCAGGCCTTGACTCTTTCATCATGGGGAGTGCATTTTAATTAGCTCGCCTCGGCTCAGCGCAGAACTGACGATTTGCACCAGGGCTGCGGAACAAAACACTTTTTTAGACCAAATCATAAATCTTGTAACTGCATGGTTTGAGGAATCATTCACGTCTATAACTTAAATAGTTTATGAAAAATGTAGGGCTATCTGTCTATCTATTCGGATTGAACAAACATTCTATCTATTCTTTTATTATTCTATAGTTTGTTTGATCGATCGTTCAATCATTCTCTCTATCATTCAATCCTTTTATGTATCATTTTACCATATCGTTCTATCTATCTATCTATCTACCTATCTATCTATCTATCTATCTATCTATCTATCTATCTATCATCTATCTATCTATCTATCTATCTATCTATCTATCGTTCTATCTGTCTGTCTGTCTGTCTGTCAGTCGGTCCGTCTATCGTTTCGTCATTCTACCTGTTGTTCTATCATTCTGTTGTTTTATTGTTTTTCTCTATCATTCTATTTTTCATTCTATATTCTATCTATCTATCTATCTATCTATCTATCTATCTATCTATCTATCTATCTATCTATCTATCTATCTATCTATCTATCTATCTATCTATCTATCTATCTATCTATCTATCTATCTATCTATCTATCTATCTATCTATCTATCTATCTATCTATCTATCTATCTATCTATCTATCTATCTATCTATCTATCTATCTATCTATCTATCTATCTATCTATCTATCTATCTATCTATCTATCTATCTATCTATCTATCTATCTATCTATCTATCTATCTATCTATCTATCTATCTATCTATCTATCTATCTATCTATCTATCTATCTATCTATCTATCTATCGTTCTATCTATCGTTCTATCTATCGTTCTGTTATTCTATCATTCTATTCTTCTATCGTTCTGTCATTCTATCTGTTGTTCTATCATTCTGTTGTTTTGTTGTTTTTCTCTATCATTCTATTTTTCATTCTATATTCTATCTATCTATCATCTTTCCATCATTCTGTCATTTTATCTATCTATCTATCTATCTATCTATCGTTCCATCCATCCATCCGACCTATACACCTTCAAAACTTTTTAAACCTATGCCTTGATCATTTTTTGATAATAATTCTTGTTAAATAAATAATTAAATAATACAGTTTTAGGAATTTCTTTAAATTTCACTTCATTTTAATTCTACTTCCTAACATTCAAGTTAATTCCGCAACCTTTTTGGATCTTCAGTTCAAATCGAATTTGAATATGAAAGACATTCTGAATTCCAGTCTGAACCACACTAAACACACCTGTGGACTGTTAACCGATCTTAACGTCATACTGGCCTATTGGCATCGCACATGACAAAATACCCCTATATGTTACAGCTTATAAACCGTGTGCACTTTAGTGAAAGACACATAACGCTGGTCAAGAGATGGCTGGTGTATGTTGTAGGCAGTGTGCCAGCAGTACAATACATGCAGGTAGAGCTATAGTGCCATGTGTGTGTGTGTGTTAGCGTTTATACACAGAGGGTGTTAAAAGCTGTCAGACAGGTATGGTCAGAGTGGAGGATCAACACTGATTGATCGGCGGAGTTCATGTCAAGTTCACGGGAGGTCTCTGCCATCATCGCTCGGTGACTGGCATCCGCACATCAGCGTGCGGAAAGGGAGAAAAGCGGGCTAGAAAACAGGAGGATCGAGTAACGTCACCACATAACAGATTAACAAAGGCAGCATCATCTCTCTGTATGACAGCAGGATCATTTATCACACAGCAATGGTGGGAGGGGGCGTGTGCGCTGAGGTCATCTGTAGTCTGTGAGTAATGGCCACTCATTTGTTTATCGGTGACCTCAATAATCAGAGATGGTGAGAGGTCGGGACACAAATGGTGAGACACTGGAGAGCTTCAGAAAGGCGAACCATTCTGCTTTGCCTTGTAGGACTACAGTTACGCTTTAATGAAGCTGTGCCGAACAATGTACCGTGCCGCTCATTGTTGCTGTTACTATGACATCATAAAGCTTTTTCAGCTGAAAGATTTCAATGTTTCTATGGTTTTTGTTTAAATCAAATCGCTTGTCTGAGCTCGTGCCATTATGCTGGATGAATTCGGGGAAATCGGGCCACTTTCTGACATTGAGATGACTGATGAGAAGGCATGAGATCATGCTACTATTCAGTTTTGATCAAATATAGGCCTTTTCAAAAACCAAACACAAAAAACACTTTGAAAACATGGTCACACTGTACATTACAGCGTTCATGATACTGTGTATTGCATGAGTATGTACTGAGTAATATAAATGAACATGTATTTAATATACTGTAGTGTAAAAACGCATAGTTGTGTTTTTTCTTTGCACTTCCTTTTAATGTAACACCAATTTTTATTTATTTATTTATTTATTTGTCTCTGGAATGTACAGTACAGCCAAAAACTTATTTTATATATACAGTATATACAGTATTTTATTCGCCTTTTTCCTTTACTCTTCCTTTCAGTTTCAGTTTTTGCATTAAATTTATTTACTATTTTATTACATTAGTGTTTAGGTTACATATATAACATGCTAATGTAATTAATTACAATAGCAATGGCAATAATTATGCCTAATTTCTAGCAGCTACTGAACATAATTACATACTGCATACTGTTGTTCGCTAATTGTCAGTACTTATAGACTACATATAGCATGGTCACTATAACATTTTTTTTGTTTGTTTTCACACAATAATTACTTGTTGTATTTAATGTTTTATATGCCTGTATAAACATGTCTGGAAATACAATAGCCAACTGTATATACTGTACACAACAGTTATTATACCTATTACATTTCGTTGCTATAGTAGGCCAACAATAATAGGCCTAATATTTAATTTCTAGAAGCTACTGCACATTCATTGCATCCAAGTGGCTCATTAATTATCAGAATTTATAAACTACACTGAAACATTTTTCTATAATAGTTTTCTCATAAGGACTTTTTGTATATTTACACTTGAATTCTTGGCTCAGTGCCTTTATAAACATGTCTAAATACATGTATGTAATGTAGGCTACACAATATAACATGCCATTGCTAATTGATTACAACAACAATAACGCTTCGTGTTTAACAGCTACTAAAAATAAGCTCTTCACACTGACTGTAACATGGACCTTTATTTACTTCTTACCAGGTATAACATTTTAAGTTTTGTCTCTCTGCATTTTTTATGCCTATGTAGAGTCCTGCTTATGCATATAGACACGTTAATGTAAGTAATTACCACAGCAATGGCAATTATATCTCACTTCTGGCAGCTGCTAAAAATAATTACACAACGCATGCACGTTATTCATTATTACTCTGCACTGTGTCATTACACCGAAGCGTTCTTCATTTCTCGCGCTCAGTTCCCAGCATCTCTGTAAACTCCAGCCTGAAGCGGCAGAGAGACAGTATGAGGTTGGTCTTGTGGGCTGTCTCATGTTTTCTCCGGCCTCTGTCTCTTTAATAAACTCGTGGTTATCTAGTGTAACAAATGTCTCGCTGCCATCATCAAGTCCAGAGGAGGAGGAGGAGGAGGAGGAGGAGTTTTTAATGTTCAGTTTGTTCTATGGATCGATGTTTGCTGCTGGCATCGCCGTGTGTGTGTGTGTGATATACACTATTTTTTTCTGCCCTTTTCCTACTACGTTTCATACGAGACCGGGAGTCTAAGCGATTGACAGTGTTCGTCCTGTTGGCTTGGGAAACAAAAAAAGAAAAGAAGAAGAAGAAGAAGAGACGGAAAGAAAAGCAATGCAAAACAATCCGCCATAGATCTGTTTATCTAGGAAGGAGAGGTATATTTAAAAAGAGACACCTGATTTCTGGACAGCGTTTCTGAAATACTGGATTGTACGGAACTGAAGTGCATTAGAGAGTCGCTATTGCGTGTGTATGGACTCTTATCAGAGCGCTTATACTGAATTTCACCTGGGCTCAATTTCACTGTACGTGAACTAAAGAGAGTTGAACATGCCAAGGAGGAAACAGCAGGCACCCAAAAGGGCTGCGGGTAAGATTCAACCTGACACCTATCATTTCACATTTATCCCGACATGAATATTGCTATTCGTCCGCGTTTTAAGCTCAGGAGCGTACGGATTTGTATCTGAATTAACCTCTTTTTATCTTGTGAAACAGTATGATGAAAATGATAGCGCTGTCTTAGAAAGAGGATGTGTTTAAGATCAGAGAACGATGCTTTGAGACGCTGCATGGGAAAGGATACGCTTCGGTTCCCGACAAAATCCGGCGAAAGTTTTTAAACTTTCAAGTCCAACGAACTATTTCACGTTTAAATGAACGTAAACGCTTGTTTAAAACGTAAACAACGTTCGTTTTACCTCATCAAATGAACGGCGTGCTTGAAAATCGCAACGTTTTAGCATTATAAACGGACCGAGTAGTGAACCTTGTGTAACCCCTGTAACGTCTGTTATACGCGGCGAAAAAGTCATGCTCTTAATCAATATTTTCTTAATCAATAAATATGTATATTCTCTAAACAAGACCAGTTTACGTCATGTTTTCAGATCTCTGTCTCTTAAAACAAGTATTACGCCATTTTCAAGTAATGTGTCTAGTTCTAAAGATGTTTGTGTGTGTATTAGTATATAAACGAAGTGAATTAGTTTAGGCAAGGCTCACTTCTTGGCCTATTTGTGTTGTTAATTTACTGCGGTTGTCAATGGCTGCTGTTCATATAATGAGGTAAAACGAACCATATTTTCATTTTAAACTAGTGTGATTATAGTTATTTACACATTAAATAGTTTTTTTGGAATTTAAATGTTTAACCTTTAGCCAGATTTTGTTGGGAACCGAAGCGTGGCGCGTTTTTGTTGCTAAATACACAGAGAGGAAATACGGAGTGATTTTGGATAGATGTGCTGCTTTGGATGCGAATATCGGTTGAACTTCCTATGAACCCATAATATCTCATAGACAAACGGACACACACACAAACGGGGCGAATGCACGCACACACACGCGGGGGCGCGCGCTTGAGAGCGCGAAATATGCCAGAATAAAACCGTTTGCATCCTTTATTTACGTTTCAGTAACATGATGAGGCCAGCTCTCTTATTTTGCCTTTAACTTGTTAACGGTATACCAATGTTGCCAAAACACTTTTCTGTTTCATAGACTGTCTCAAAGCCTAGTGAACTAACTACCTAGACAGCATTTTTGAGAGCATCACTTATATAATGACCATGATTATGTCTAGACAAGAATAATCAAGAAGCATCTTTAGTTTACCTAAAACAATGAATGACATACACAAATTTTGCTTGCCTTAATTGTATTACAGTGTTAGCAGTGCACTTTCTTTCACAGACTTTGTGTCAAATCCCAGTGATCTCCCTACTTAGCATGTGCATGTAGCATTCTGAATAATATTCATAAACCACCCATGGAGTCCAAAAATGCTGTCTAGGTAGGAAACTCGCTATGTTTTGAAACACAGCCATAATCTTGTCATGCACAACAACACAACTGGCTGTTTACCAGAAGGCTTTTCAGTGAAACATTTTTCCTTTCCTTTTTTCCTTTCCCCCTTGGGCTTTCACTTGGCATATGATTGATCACACGTCTCGTTGGATTTATTGATAGATTAATTTCTAATAGATGCATTTATCACCAGTTCTTTGTTAGCCTTCCCATGACCTCAGGTGGTGGCTGTTCGGATTATTAAAACGACTTTACGGCATAACTTTGACGATGCTCTCTTAAACAGTTAAGTTTTTTTTTCTTCTGGCTTTCTGAAATTGTTTACCTTTCAATATATTTGGAACAGAATGTGCATTTCAATCATTTGTTATTAATAATGCATTTTAAAATGTTCATTTAAATATAAATATTTTGACCAAACAAGAAACCCATACGCCACAGTTTAAAGGGCCAGTATTTAATTTGATTGTGCTTTTCTAGACAAAGCCCATTGTTTTCTTTCATTTAAGAGAAGTACGCAACAATTGCAAGGAGCCAAACTTTGCTTTGTAAAGCGCGTACGGCGGGTTATTGTTTTTGTGTACGTTGGCGCCAGATGCTTCGGACTCTTTATGAGGTGGAAGGATGATCACTCTTTATAATAACAGTAGACAAACCCCACAGATGGTCATCACACTCTGCCAGCAATGGCGGATCTTAAAACCCCCTGAAGACGCTAAGTCCCTTCTTCCTCGTTTCTACTTTGTCTGTCACTTTCCCTCGTGCGCACACACATTTGTCGCTCCCCCTAAAAGCCCCTTTCCCTCTAACAAAGGCGGCGCAATTATTGGGTGAACTTTT
>NW_015644664.1:379376-383507 GCF_001515625.1 Sinocyclocheilus rhinocerous | reverse complement strand
TTTTTACTCTGCCTCCCCGTACAGTCTTTTTAAGATGTACTGGGTATAAAATGGCTTTCATTTCGTTATGCGGGCACGGTTCTCTTTCTTTTTGCTGTGGAAATACGGCGATTTAGAGTAAAGACGCATCTCTGCGGTGTTGCACAGTTAATATTTGTTGTGTGACTTTAGTTAGCAGTCACTGGAAGGTCATATGTATTGGATTTACAGTATCTGATTCAGAATGCTAAGGATTATACATTTCGCCATTATGAAATGAACTGACATGCTTTTCACTCCAGTGTTATTTTAGTATAATTGATGTACTATTCATCATAAATATTTTGAATTAGATGTAAGTTTTAGATTTTAATTTGAAAGTTTTGGTAATTTTTATTTTTTTCAGTTTTATTTATTTACTTTTACTTAGTTTTAGTTAACGATAAGTGACAATATTTTTTGGTGCTTTATCAAAAAAAAAAACAGCAACTGAAAAAGTCATGAATAAAAATCAATAAATAAAAAAAACCAAAACACTAATGAGATTCATGGTGTTTATATTGAATATTTGTGATTATTTCACATGATGATCTAATGTGCTTTTATTTGACCATTAAGCTTCCTAAAGGTCACATGGTTAGACTAGTTTTGCAATTATCTGAGCATTGTTTCAATGATGATATAGTAGTGTCTAATAAAAAAAAAAAATTTTGAATTTCAGTTGGTAAGTTCATTTTTGTGAGTCAGTTCAATGAATCAATTCTTTGATTCACTCTGACTTCATTTATTGTTTGCTTCACTTAATAAAAAGCATTCACGAAAATCTCTGAATGGGTAGGCAAATATATTTCATTAGTATGTATTTATATATTGGTGCATATAAAAGACAATTATTCGTAATCTATGAAAGCTAGTGCAGAAAACACTTCATTATTGATTCCTAGACTTTTACGGTATGAATCAAGAATTTGGAATCTACTTGGCAACAGTGTTTATTTAGTGGAAACGATGGTTCCTATGATTGAAAGAAATGACTCTTTTACACCCTTTCAGAACAAATACTAGTCACCATATCGCCCAGCCCAGTCCAGTGCACAGAAATATGACCGCACGGGGGTTATTAGTGTGCAGCGCAGTGATATTTCTCATCGGATTTTATTTCGAATCAGTTTTTGAATAGCCCGTGCTTCAAACTGCTAGCCCAATTTGTTGTTAACAAGATAAATTGGAGTACAGACAAAGGCATTAAGTGTTGCACTGCCAATAAGTGAGTGACAGGGGCTTCTGGGAATTGGCTAGCTCAAAGTCCTCTTAAGTGGTTCGTTCTAGAAACATCAGCGGTTGCTGCTAGTCTAGTCCAGGTAGAGACGGTCCAGCGCTGAATTTGCTAATCATTTTCTTGTCATAGCACGTTAAGCGTTTGTTTAATAATATCATTAACCTCGCGAACGGCAGAAAGGAGTGTTCGAGGCCACGCCGCTAACATGTAGCCGTCTTTCTAGTATTTGCTATGTCTTTGTGTCCCGTATCGCACTAATACCCCAGTGTTTGTTTATATGAGTGTAACAGTTAAACCACAGCAACGTTTATCCTGTCTCCGTGGCGGTGATGTCATGATGTTTCCGCCAGCATGCAGGTGGAGCTGGCAGTAGCACTTTGTGAGGCTTTGCTCCGGGAGTCAGACAGGGCGGTGCTGTGTCTAGGTGAGAGAGGAGAAGCCTCCCGTGCCCCGGAGCGCTCGGCGCTCTACTCCGCTCCTTAAAAGAGGGAAAAAAACCCCACATCCTGATTGGACCCGAGCACCACGTCGCCTCGTACCCCCGCTGCCGCAACCGCGCGTTCACCTTGCCTCCCCTCCGAGACCTGCGCCAGTTTCCAGGCAAATGACACAATTTGATACGCCAGCGGGACGATCGAGGAGGATAATGTTTTTACGTGATCATCTCGGCAAAAAGCCATTTCTATTGCTTTTTTCTTCATTAAACACAACAATGATGAGGTTACGGAGAGACTTTATTGCTCTCGGGCTAAAACTCATTACTCCTGCCAGACATCCGAGTATAAAAGGAATTACGAAATGGCATTTTGTACCGGCTCTCCGCAGATATAGCATGTCTGGGAGATTGAGGTCGAGGGGGAAAGGGAGAGTTGATCTGTGTCAATTTCTCGAGTGAAAGTCAGACAGGGGGGGAAAAGGCCTAACGACAACACAAAACACCTTGTGTGCGTGCCGTATTTGATTACCGGCAGGAATGTTGATGGTGTCGCAGTGTAGTTAAAACGGGATGCCGAACGCACCTGACTCTTTCGGGAAAGCGGTTCTTACTCCACAAAGATTGTGAATGGACTTATTTCGGTAATTGTGGGCTCGCCATATGCTTCCAAAGTTGCTCAAAACAATCAGTGTGGGCTCATGTTACCGTGTCCAGATGGATTTCAGACAGGGTGCTGCGTCCGGGCCGAGAACTGTGGCTCGGGATCGGGTTTCACATCTCGCTGTCATATTTTTAAATATATATATATAATTTCTATTTAATTTCTTATATGTTTTGTATTATAATTTTATAATTTATTTTATTATTTTTATCATTTATTTTATTAATAATTTTTTACCTAGACAGCACATCATTTTTTCACCAAACACTTGCTGCAGATGTTTTAAGACTATATGTATACATATCATAGACGTATGTAATTATGTTTTTTGCTAAATTTTATTGCCACAAATAACAGCCTTGCAAAATTATCTCTAATTGGATTTATTTTTCATATTTACCAACTATGTGTCATCTTATTTTTACAAGCACTTTATCAAATTTTAATTTCACATTATTATTAAACCTTAGCCTTGACTAAGAGGCGTTTGTAAGGAGTATTTAATTAAAGCATCTGTGGAAATCAAATTGATTAATGTACGCAATAAATGGATAGCTACAATAAGAGCGCACCCGTTTGAAATCTTAAAGGCGTCCGTCTCCTCACTACTTCGCTGGCGAGTGTCCAAACAGCACCGAGTCATAAACCTCAGGCCTTTTTTTGTGTCTTCATTTAACATGGCCGCTGATGGCTTCCCGACAACTTTATAGCTGACAAGTTTCATGGCACGTCATGCCGTGCAATTACACGGGAACTAATTTGATGAATCAACTCGATATTCCCGAGTCCTGGCTGGCCTTTCAGTCCATTTTCTACCTAGAGGTCAGCGGGAGCGCAGAGCTTCAGTGGCGTGCGGCTGAATCGGGGAAGTTTTTGTAGACAAAGATCAGGAAAGCGTGAGCATGATACGATATGCAAACACAATTGTTATTCATACTTATGTTGGAGGACCATTTTAGAGTAGATCGTTTGCATATTTTTGCATGTTTTAGAGTTTTTTAGAGTGAATCATTTACATATTTGTGCTCTTTAGTGAACATAACAAATAACAACAGTTAAGTGAATTTCTCCAAGCGCTAGGTGCTTGTTTCTCACTCTTTAATCACAGAAGGACAGAATTTTGTGTCCAAAGGCTGGTTAATTGTAGCCAGCCACTCAAACCGCCGTTGTTTTAAGACTGTAAAATGTTGCTTTGATGCCCGAATAGCTCACATGTGTACATCCCAATGCCACGTATGACTGTTTTGAAAACGAATTCCAAATTGTAACGATGACGTCTCACATATTTTAGCGCCCTGATTGGAATCGTCTGCCATGATAAAATGTCTTGTTTGTGTCCTTGCAGAGCTCTGAGTAGACGCCCGCACGAGCCGCGCCGTTCTTCTGAAACTAACAGCTTAATTGAAACTCATTAAACAGCACTGACAGCTTAGGTGTCCTTGCAGGATATAGAATAATTCAGTTGTACTTACAACTTGATTAAGAGAACCGGATGAACATATTAATGGTTGGAGGCGTTGTGCTGGTACAGGATTTAACAATGCAGCAGTGTGTGAATTTTTAAAAAAAATTTTTGGCTGATGGTGAATGTTTAAGCGCAGTGTGCCATGGTAAAATATCAACGTTTTTAAAATTATACTACCATATAAAATTTGGGGTTTGGACAGAGGCTCTTATAGGGTTGTGCCGATAGACGATAGTATCGTGTATCGACGATAGACAGAGATATCGCCTGTGGCTGATGCCTTTGACGATAGCAAGACGATTATTATTATT
>NW_015644664.1:365990-379237 GCF_001515625.1 Sinocyclocheilus rhinocerous | reverse complement strand
CGCGCTGACTGAATTCTGACTCGCGAATTCTCTCATTATAAACAACAAAGTGCAGATGTACGTGCGATGTAAGTATAAGAGATTTATTCATCATATAGTGTAGATTCACGGAGTTTAACGGGAGTGTTTTTAAAGTGCATAAACTCGCGCTAGACTGAGCTTGTGATGATATTCTTTGCTAATGTAATGTTCTTTGCTCGTTTTCTGTAGCTGCTTTTGAATAACTGAGGAAATATAAGCATTATAATTAGTAACTTACGATGTTTCTATTAATTTGTAATCTATTAAATTATCACGTTAAATACAAATTCAGTCATATTAAAAACATTAGGCTGCTTTTAGCCTTATGCTGGAGTTGGTTCACTTTCTCTCAAGGAAACTAAGTAAATAATTACATAAACTAGCACGATAATATCGTGTATCGGCGATCTCACAGGCTGACGATAGGACGATATGAAAATTGAGCATATCGCCCAACACTAGGCTCTTATGCTCACCAAGGCTGATCAAAATACAACAAAAATTGTAAAATAATTTTACAATTTAAAATAACACTTCTATATGAATATATTTTAATATGCAATTTATTTTTGCGATAAAAAGCTGAATTTTCAGCATCATTACTCCAGTCTTCAGTGTCACATGATCCTTCAGAAATCATTCTAATATACTGATTGATAAGTTCAATGTTGAAAACAGTTGTGTTGCTTAATATTTTTAAAAATATTACTCAATATTTTTATGTATTTTTATTTAGGATTCTTGAATAGGATGTTCAAGAGAACAGCATTTATTTTAAATAGAACAAAAAGAATATAATCAGGGGTGCACATAAGTGGGTACGCAGGCCAAAATAAAAAATGCGCTGTGTAAATAAGTTCAGACCGCTCATTTGCGTACCGACATGGTTGACAGCTGTTACCATGCACATTACAATTTTAAAACGACAAACTGTAATACTGTATAAGATTTCTATTCGAACTGAGACCATAAATCGAGGCTATCATCGCCATTTTCAAAGCACAATACAAAACATTTCATGACATTTCATTCCCTGACGCTCTTCAATCAGAAGCGCTAAACCCTGCAGCACGTGTACTAACTTGCCGCCATCCTGCCAAAATAAAAGCTTGCTGATTGTAAGTTTGAAAATGCTGTTAAAATTCATATTAAAAATATATAGATAAATAAATATTAGCATTTTATTTTAAAGTTTACTATAAAATAATTTTATTTTTATTTAATACTATTTAATACTTTTATTAAATATTGTCACACTTTATTATTTTGTTTATTATTTAATTAAAACAAAAAAATAAATAAAGTGCAATAATATTATTATCACTATTAGTGGTCGACCGATATATCGCCAAGGCCGATATATCGGCCGATATTTGGCATTTTCAAATATCGGCATCGGTCGATAAGTTTTTCTGTTTGGCCGATGCATTTGAGGCGGGACTTTTATTTTGACGGCGCAGAGAGCGGCAGCGCCTGAGCACACAGTGCTCACATTCTCCCTCTTGTTCACTGTCGTCGTTAACAGTTCTGTCTAATACGGATAGAAGTCTGTCTAAAATCAAATGATTTCAAATTTCTTAAATATTAATTAAAATAAATACAATTATATCGGCTTTATATCGGCCACCCTGCTTTCCAAGATATCGGCATCGGCTGTCAAAAAACCAATATTGGTCGACCACTAATCACTATTATTTTTTTTTTATAGTTAGGACCAAACCAAATCTCCAGGTGCTCTCATGAGAACCAGGCTGAAAATCTTATGTGCACCCCTGAATATAATATTATATACAATATAGATTCTATAGCTGGTGAATGATATTTCACCACGTATCCAGCAATTACAGCTGCATTTATAGAAAGAAATGTCATCTATATTTTTTGGGAGCAAATGCACAGGCCTTGTCGGTTAGATAATGCCAAACGATTCAGTGACACAGTGACAAAAGATTCAATACTTGACATGAGCCTGAAAAAAAAACACATCCCGCATCGTCTCTGCTGGAAATGAACGGCAATAGGAATTTGCCAAGAACTGATGGCCCCTATAATGACTGTATGATTAATATTGCAATTTAGCAAAAGAAAATAAATGTGAGCAAACCAGTGAAATATCCAGCAATTACAGCTGCATTTATAGAAAGAAATGTCATCTATATTTTTGGGGAGCAAATGCACAGGCCTTGTCGGTTAGATAATGCCAAACGATTCAGTGACACAGTGACAAAAGATTCAATACTTGACATGAGCCTGAAAAAAAAAACACATCCCGCATCGTCTCTGCTGGAAATGAACGGCATTAAAAATTTGCCAAGAACTGATGGCCCCTATAATGACTGTATGACTAATATTGCAATTTAGCAAAAGAAAATAAATGTGAGCAAACCAGTGAAATTATGCAGCATTACACTCCGCTGTGAAGAAGAACTCTCTCCGCTAAAGATCCCAGCAAATGTAATTTCTCCTATTAATTGCCGTGCCCTCTTGAAACATTTTCCAACTTTGTGAAAGCCTCGATCATTTTCGCGAGGGTGAGAGGAATGAGTGTGATGGAGCTCCTTTTATCTTCTTTTACAAGACTTCAAGTCAAATAGAAAGTTGAACTTCACGTGATTAGAAACTTGCTGAGGCTCACAGTTCGTTCACTCTCCGCAGACATGTTAATCGACATTATTAACATGAACTTTTCTGCTGCAGTTCACACCTTTTTCACATTTAAAGGAATAGTGGAAATTCTTTTCTTATTTATTTTCTTTTTCAGTTGGTGACAAAAGGAGAAATTTTGAGAAATCATCACACAGCACTTTTCCATACAACAACATTTCATGGCAACAATGTCTGTCAAGCTCGAAAAACTCAATAAAACAGTGTTTTTGGACTGTATTCATTTAATCATTTAATTTAGTCAGTCTAGTCAAATGAACTCGCAAAATTCGATTGATAGCACACAGTGGAGCCTTTGTACAGGAAGACGCATGCCTCACTGTGGGCCTACTGCATCTGTCTGAAACAAAACATGATGCCAGGCCTTCCTGAACGCTCTGTCTTGAGTCATCGCGAGAAGGTTCCGGTAACCTCCCTGTGGGTGTAGTGTGAAGTCGCTCGCTGCTATCGGGATGTGAATGGAGAAATGCAGATGAGCTGCTCAGACCTCTGACTGGTAGCTCTCGTGGGGATCTGAACTCTGTTTCCTTTGATTCACTGAGATTTGACTCGTGTTTTGACTCTCGAGTGGTTTATACATCCTGTGATTTGCTTGTTTTTATACTTGTGTGGAAATGTTGGTGTTTCCAGTTACTAGATTGTAGGGGTGTAAAACGGTTCGGGAAATTGAGCATGAATAGATGACTTGCTTTTTAAGTTCATACTTTAGTTTGGACTCAATATAATAATTGTATTTATCCTATTTTAGAGTCAACATCAAATGTTGACTTTCAAACACATTAACTTCCATAATGGGACTTTTTTTTTTTTACACTATATTTATATATTGAAATTTGTAGTCTTGAAATGAAATGGTTTACGGGTGGGATTGTTTTAAATAATAATAATAATTATTATTATTA
Organism: Sinocyclocheilus rhinocerous; assembly: GCF_001515625.1. Taxonomy (NCBI): domain Eukaryota; kingdom Metazoa; phylum Chordata; class Actinopteri; order Cypriniformes; family Cyprinidae; genus Sinocyclocheilus; species Sinocyclocheilus rhinocerous. Next base: position 375,650 of record NW_015644664.1, on the reverse strand, counting down.
TTATATATTAATAATAAATTATTATTATTATTATATATGCTTTATTGATTACTTTTTATTTGGAATAATGTGCACCTGAATCAAGCACAAAAATACAAAAAGGATAAATAATGATTACGAAAATTTTTATATTTATTATTTCATATTATTTAATTACATTTTTTATCTTATTTTAGTTTTAGTGGGATAAAATTTAATATTATATAATATTATTTTATATCTTTCTTTATTTTTAGTAGGATAAATAATGGTTATGAAAAATGTAATATTTATTATTATTATTATTATTATTCAGTATTATATAATATCATTTAATTTCATCAATTTATTTTAAATCTTATTTTATTTTTAGTATTTATTTTTGTAATAATGTGGATGGATAATACATGCACAAAAAAAAAGAAGTCATCTGGATATTAATTTTAAGTGTTAACATATTTTTGTATTAATATTATTTAATCAGTTTCTCTGCCTCTGACATGACCTTCCTTTTCTGACATCATGAAGATTGAAAAAATATCAACCAATATTATTGTTCTATTGTTCTAATATTGTGAATAAGTTGCACCTTGCATTATTTCCACTTAACATTCTATCTTTATTGGAAATATTTTGCATTATGAAAGTGTTTTGAGTGCCATTTCACATTGACTTTAAATGTTTCAAAACTCCTTGAACCTTAATTCTGGCTGACATATTTTAGATGTTATCACTGGTAGTAGTAAATTTGAGGCTTTCAAGTGGTCAAAAAGGGACCCGCTTAAACTCGTAGCCGACCGAATCAGCATATAAATTACGAACGGATGCAGATCCATCTCTCCGCTCCACCCCAGAATCCCAGAATCCTTCTTTCAATGCACTCATCTCCTTCCCCGGTGCTGTTTCACCTCTGTGTTTGGAGAGGTCTCTCACAGGGGGCTCACATCTGTCTCCCTCCAAGGCGCACTGTTTAAAGATGTGCAGCTGCCTCACCGAGAGCCAGGATGGCCAACGTGGAGGCCTGTAGTTAGTCCGTCTGTGGCTGGCTTTGCTTGAGTGGATCCATGTGCGGCTGAGGTCCTCGCTGGGATAAGCGCTTTAATACCTGCCATTACGCTGCCAGAGGGAGTCATTAGAAGCCAACGGATCTTGTTGCAGATCACAGTCAAATGAACGCCGGCCCTCATTTTGGCCCGGACGACTCCCATCAGAGCTGCAATGAGACCCAGTGTCCCTCGAGAGCCCGCCTCTGCTCTCCAAACGCACGCTTTTGTTTTTTGTCGTCGCTTCTCTGCTACTGTAGGCGTGTAATTTGTTACTCGTGATTTATGATTTGGGAATTTTTTTGTCGTGCATTTTGGAAATTTATTGGAGTGTCTGAATGGGAAGCTCAATAGTCTTTTGGCTTAAATTGCTCCCATTCGTCATGATAGTGACACTTTATAAGTTTGTTTTAATTTCTTCTTCAGTGTCAGTTTCTCAGACTGGATTTTCACATTCGGAAAGTTTTGTAGCGTGTTGATTTGCGGTTGCTGGGGTGTTCTGGGTGGTTGCTAGGTGACTTCTCTATGTCGTTTTATTGTTAAAATCTATCTATCTATCTATCTATCTATCTATCTTTCTATCTATCTATCGTTCTGACGTATTATTGTTAAATTGTTATATATATTCTATCTATCTATCTATCTATCTATCTATCTATCTATCTATCTATCTATTGTTCTATTGTTCTATCGTTCCATCGTTCTGTTCTCTCGTTTTATCGTTAAATTGTTCTATATTTTATATCTATTCCATCACTATAGACACTTTGATTTTGTAGTTGAAAATTAGTTTTATAAATTTAATTTCTTTTAAATTGTCAGATTGAAAAATATATGTTTTTAAGATATTTTAAGTTATTACTTTAAATACTTAGCATTTACTTTTATTTTTGTTTTTTTAGTTATTTTACTTAGGTTTTGGGTTTTGTTCTAATCATACTAATATGGATGATGAAGATCTGCGTCGTAACAGGAAAAGGGCTAAAACATGAATCTTGACACCTCCTGGTGTCTGCAGGCCTTGTTGACTACGATCCTCCCGTCTCATTGGTCAACAGCACCCAGCAGGCGGGTGTAGAGGTCAGACGCCTCTAGATGTGTAACACCAGGCCCATCTGAACGCATTACTGTCCAGTACAGCATCAGTACCGCACACGTTATAGCCGAGAGCTCTTCTGTGATCGTGTGTGATTCACTGCATTATGTTTTTGCCTGCATGAGCGCCACGCTCCCGTGAGCTGGCACGCGCCAGAGAATTGCAGAAATGTGGGCTATTTTAGAAAGGGACTTCCTGGTGATTGTACAGATACACACAACCGTGTGCCAACCTGCTAGCAGATGGCATGAGAATGACGTCGCCTTCGTGGTCTACTTATACTACATCTATTTCCTGTCTGAGGCTTGAAGCTGATGTAACCAGACCAGGGATCTGGTTAACTGAGTTTTCAAAGGATTTTTATAATGTTGCAGATGTTCACGTGCACGTAACACATGTGAAGCACAAATAAATATTGTGCAAAACTACTCATTTAAAATAAACTAGTCTGTTGATTGTTTTGTTTTCTATTAAATGTCTAAATATTTAAATTAATTTAAAAAAGAACAATGAACAAATATGTACAATGAATAATTTATGTATTTAAATGAACAAAATATGTAACCAAATAAAGTGAAGAATGAAAATGTTTGTACTCATTTAGAGCTTTGATTTAGAGATTCACGATGTAGCTTATATATTTCTTTGTAGCATTTTTTTTGTATTTTTAATAGAGTAGTTATTGCAAAACGAGTACCCAATTAGTTGATTACTGATGCACATCCCTATTAAAAATGTAAGGATATATACTATACTATACTATACTTATTACCATTCATATTTTGAAAACATTTTATTTTTCAGATTTTCATTTTAGTTGAAAACTTCATTTTAGTTTATTTTTTATTTTAGTAATTTTCTTACGTCTTTGTCATTTTTATTAGTTTTTTTTAATTTTATAGCTTCAGTTTTGATTTTATAATTTTTTTATTTTATTTAGGTTTTAGTAATTTTAGTACTTCAACTTGAACTTATTTAAGTTAGGAGCCAATGCAAAATGTCTCTTTTTTTTCAATTTAAGCTACATTCAAGCTACCCTTCTGAAAAAGTAGCTAGCTACACTACAAGTTACTATCAAAAAGTAGCTATAGCTACACTGAAACTACTTTCAAATTTGTATTATTATTATTATTATTATTAAATATTATTATTATTATTAAAACATGTTAAAATAAATAGAAAATATATTTAAATTATGCAATTAGAATATTTATAAACATAAGTGTAGAAATATGTATATTTAAACATTATATATATTTAATATTTAAAAATAAGCATGTTTGATTAGTCAATCATTTTGAACCATCCATTAGAATTATCAGATTTTATGCAGCACTGAGCTGTACCTAGTGACTTTATTAAAAACTAAATCATGCCGTTGAGCTCTGTATGGCTTAGATTCACTGCAGATTGTTCTCGGAGTGCTTGTGTAACGTTTGACCCTCCACTGGCCCCCATGGCCCTCTTTTGCAAAGGCCCATGGGAGCTTCCTGAAGCCCTGATTCAGGTCTCATTGCTTCCTGTCTATTTTGTGTGAGCTGATCAATCACGGAGATGAATGTGTCTGTCACCGCACACGTGGCCGCCGCCGCCACACCTGCTCGATACCCCCGCGCTGAAACACTGCCATCTTAGCGGCTCTTGTCTTGACAGATGTTCCCCACTTCAAAACGTGTCTGCGCGTGTGCGCGTCTCCCGCTTGTGAGGGGGCAGTTAACCATACGCGTCTTCGAGAGGATATGTTTGCGTATTTAATTGAATTAATTACATGGTATAAATCAAATGAATAGCATATATGAAGATCTTCTCGCATCTGTCGCTCCACAGGCCTCATTTTTTGCGCGATTTCTTTGTGCGTTCGCTCGTGTTTTCTCCTCACCGGCTGTATGTGGCTGGGACGCAGGCATGAGGTAGCACACGGTGTCCAGATCCCTCCATCAGGGACCTCATCAGCCTCTGAATTTCCTTCCCCTCTCGCCTCAGGCCATCCATATTCATTTCCTGTACTGATTTAGGCCCAATGAAGAAAGAAAGCTGGCTCCTCTTTCTTCCCCCCCACCGTTCCTCCCGCCTGCCGCCCTGCGTGACAACACACTGTAATTGCATTGGATTAGTATGATAGTGTACACAGTCTGGGTCAAATACCTATCTGAGAGATCACGGCGCTAGCGTTCATGCAGTTCTTTGTTTACTCGCTGTGCCTTCATTTAAACTCTTGTGCAGTTTTTGGCTGCGAGACAAAATAAGAACATAAATTATGGTCGGTTTGTTGATTGAAACAAAGAAAAACATTGATTGTATTATAAAAGCCACAACAATTAAAGTGAATTGAATTGTTTGTTTACAATATATCAAACTGTTAATGTATATTTCTAAACAAATGGTGCTGTAAAATGCAATAAATTAATAGACTGAGTTTGAGATTGACACAAAAATAAATTGTATCATAAATAGTACAAATTAAAATGTTTAATATTTTAGCAAATACAAAAAGCAACAATGACAAAAGTACAAACGAAAGCGAAATTTTGACTTATTATTTTATGTTACCTTATCACATTTATTGTGTAAAAAACAGCATTTTCTAAATAAAAGTTGAAAATGGAATAAATGCATATATAAAGGTTGATTTTGTTTATTGACACAAGAAAAGACATTACATTGTGTCATATTACGTAAAGCAAAACGACAAATGACAGCTAAATCAACAGTTAACTTTAACATTATTAAATGTACACTCAAAAACTGGTTATGTCATATTACATTGATTGTACGATAAAAAATTTTTTCAAAACAAATATAGTAAATGCATAAAAAAGCTCAGTTTGTTTGACACAAAAAACTATGAAAAAGCACAAGTGCAAACGACAAATAAATGTTGACTTCACATTTTTATTGTAGAATAAAAGCATAACTTTTTAAACATTGCTACAAAATGGGCATAAATGCATAAATAAAGGTAAATTATGTGTACTGACACAAGAAAAAACATTAAATTGTATTATATTATGTTAACTTGTAATCATGAGTTAATGTTACAGCAACTGAACACTCATAAATTTATGCCACATATCATAACAAAAATAAAAACCGGTATTCGGTATGAACCGGTATACCGCCCAGCACTACCATAATCACATTGACCGTAAGATATGAATGCCATTTAGTCAACAAATATTGTTGTGAAATGGAGTAAATGCATAAAAAGAAAGCGTAGTTTATTTAACACAAGAAAAAAAAATGAAACTGTACCATATCGTGAAAAGCAAAAGGTTAAATGTTGACTTGGCTAGTTAGCTTTATTTAAAAGTATTTTTAAAGTTTTTTGTTTGTGCCAATCAGTTTTTTATTTAAGTAAATGCTTAAAAGCAAGCTCAGTTTGTTTGCCACGAAAACAAAAAATATTATAGTAAAAAAGCACAAACAAAAGCGAAATGTTTCAAAACAGTTGTTGTTGATCAGAAGAAATATACACGGTCAATCCTAAAAGTTAAAATATTTTCATATTATGTAAAGCAGGAGTACAAAATACCAAGCTATTAAAAGTTACCTCAAAATGTAGTTGTTTACGCAGCATCACACTGGCAATCGGTCGACAAAAAGTGTACATTTCTAACGTTTCTTTCAGTAGCTGGTTTAAAAAGGCACGACGTACATGTCGGTAATGTAATGTACTATGTAGATTTTTGTGACGGATCCGTCTTTGATGTGTGCTTTTCTGGTGTCTGTCATCTCAAACAAAGAGGTGATGAGCCGCGCCATTGTCGGACGGGATGATATCGTTACATTAGCCGCACACGCGAGAATCAAACCCCATGATTACACTGGTGGGTGTAGCTTTTTGTTCTTCCAGGGGGGGGAGGAAATTGACGGTAATAAAAAAGACGTCAGATGACTTAACTCTGTAATTACTGGCCTGTTTTCGTGATCCCGTATTCTATTTAAAAGCTAAGTCTCAAATGGCTGCTACTTACCAGTTAAGATTAATCCCGCCATTAAACCTTTGGCGTTCGGAGAATGCAGACTCTCTCGAAAAAGGTCTGCCGGTGAGATGTAGTAAGTGTGGATGTACATTAGACTCAGGCTCTGTAAATCTTTCGGCTGCGTTCGACATCAAACGCACACACACTCGGAGAAAGTCACCTAAGGCTCAGATCATGAGTGCTAGGAATGTTCTACCGCCCACAGGCACATTGAACAGACAGATACTGCGGTTTGCAAACAGCCCGCATTGATCATTATTCATGAAAGACAGTCATCTGAAAGTTCTGCCTTATTTCTCTGTGTATAGAGACGGACGGCCCGCATAAAAGATGCAGTCAGACGCGCACACATGACCCTAAATGTCGCAGAACGGGTGCGTGTGTTTATGTGGGCGGATGGGTTTCACGCATGTGCGACTGTTTGTTTGTTTGCCTGCTGAAATTACAGCCTGACGCTTGTCTTTGAATACAAATGCGAACGTGTGCTAAATGGGTATTTGAGTCCGTATGTTTACATGCTATAATGATTAAGGCCGTAATGAGGTGCGTTCGGTGCGCCGTTCGGCGGGCCTTTGAGTAATTGACCCGTTTTGATAAACGCCTCTGAATGACACCGGCATAATTCACCCTAAAAGTTTGCACTGTCACCGGGATGAGCTAACTGTCTCGCGCAAATATATGGGCGCAATTTTCGAAATAGGTTTATGGCAATCCTTGGGAGTGGAGGGCGAGATAGTGATATTACTGACTTTATTACTCTAGCCGAACATCATTCGGCACCTTGCCCTTTTTGTACCTCCGTTTCTCTCTCTATCCCTGCTGTCAAGTAAGGCTAGGGCTTTGTAGTATCGGATAACCTGTTTTCTGGTCGTGGGGCTTGATGAATTGCGTTAAACGCAGGCCTCGGCAATAAGGATCCGGCTGGCAGTTCGCATTTTTACATGCCCTGCTGACATTTTCACTGGCCCCGAGGCCAGTTTAGACGTAAACGACAAGTTTAGATATTGTTTAGCAGCATACTTTTAAATTAGGTGTCAGGAGCAATATTTATTTTTATTAAACATTAGGATTTCTATACAAGTGGAATTTATAACAGAACACTTGCATTTGTTATCATTAGTGAGCTATATGTTAGTTAACATGAATGGAAAATACTTCTGAAGCATTTATTAATGTTAATTCCAACATTAATACCAATGTTATTTTACTATGATACTACTATCGTTTTTTATTTTATTTTTAATTTTTATATTTATTATGTTTTAATTTTAATTTTAAAGTTTTAGTAATTTTGCTGTGCATTTTAGTCATTTTTATTTGTATATGTGACTACATAGTTTTTTATTCAATGTAGTTATTTTAGTACATCTAGTTAAAATAAATGAAAATAAGAAATGTTGCCTTGGCAACTAGCTCCTAAATAACTAGCTAACTACGTGGTTTTTTTATTATTATTATTATTTCAGTTAGAGTTTATTTAATTTAATTTTTTAGTAACATTTTTATGGTTTTAATTTTTAGATTTTAGTTTTAGTTAACCATAATAAAAAAACATTGAAAGTCATATCTGTTAATATTATTTAATGTACACAGGCTTACGTGAATAACAATAATTGCATTTTTATTAAATTTAACGAAGATTCATAAATACTTTAACAAATGTATTGCTTATGGTTAGTTGATTTAAAAAGACAAATTTACAACAAATAAATATTTTATTATGAAAATGTAAAATTAAATATTTTTAAACGGTTAATAATTAGTAGTGCTGTCAAACGATTAATCGCGATTAATCACATCCAAAATAAACGTTTTTGTTTACATAATATATGTGTGTGTACTGTGTATATTTATTATGTATATATAAAGACTCACACATACAGTATATATTTTGAAAATATTTACATGTATATATTTATATTCATATAATTTGTTATATATAAATATATTTAATATATAAACATAGCATATTTTCTGAAATATATACATGCATGTGTGTGTATTTATATATACATAATAAATATATACAGTACGCACACATATACTATGTAATCAAAAACTTTTATTTTGGATGCGATTAATCACGATTAATCGTTTTGACAGCACTAATAATTAGCAATAATGAATAAATCTAATTAATCTAAAAAAATCTGTTAATATTAAATCAAATGTGGCATAAATGTATTGAATCACAAAGAAAAAATTAATTACATTTACTATGTTAAATTTTTGACCACTTTGTTGACTTTTGAGTTTATTTCTGTGCTGAATATATGGGTGTCTTTGGTCATTTGCATCATGTCTCGTTGGTTTTTCAGTGCCTCACTCCATGAGCACTGCATTTTTTAAGACATCTGAGCAATTAAAACCTTTTTTAAGGCAAACAATTCTGACAGCCGGCCTGAACCTCACTCACACTGACCTCATCTGGCTATTTTTATTGTCTAGGCCTGTAAATGTTATTAGTCACATTAGGTGTGGCACAATATTGCTGTTATATCATCTGTTTTTAGTGTTGTTTTCACAAATTGCTACGTCTCTCTGGTATTTCCAGCAGAAAGCTTGATGCACAGCATATTTTCATAAACTGTCATGGCAGTCTAGGCTTTTGTTACATTAGGATAATTAGACATTTTCGGTATCAGTATCATTATTATCAGCTTTTTACGCAATTAAGTGCAATTATGTTTTCTATTTGAACTTTTCTGTGCCTTATTTGTTTTTGGGGTTGTCTGTCAGACCTGTCCTGGATCAGGATGGTAACCCTTACACAAAAACATACGGGTCGGCATATACGGTCGTGATATACAGGGTCTCTATAATGCGTGCCTTTAAATAGATGCGGACAAAAGAATCACTGTTGCAATGCCATCCAGCTCTGATCCCACAAAACCTTGGACCACTCCCTTCTTGGCTCCCAGTGAATACTTCCCTTTAGCGCCGTCGACTGAAAAAGTTCCTTATTCTGCACGGCTGAAGGCTTGTGGGCTGGGAATGGGCTCTGCTGACTGGCAGCAATCAATCATAAAGCAGGAACGGCCTAATGAAGAAGACCATAGTTTATTAAAGGGCTCGTGGGGAAGATATTACTGCAGGTCCCGGATTTAGCTGAGGATACACACACACAGGCGGCTACTGGAAAGCTACAGAGGTGTTTACCCAACACTGCCGTCCATTATGTGACCCGCTCGTGAATATGACCCATTTATAAAGGCACATTCAACGTGTGCCATAGAAAAAGGACATTAGTGGATAAATAGGGTCCGAGGTGACATTCACGCAGTGGTGAAATGCATTAGCCAACAGGTTTCAGGCTGCAAGATTAGCTTTGCAACGTTTGGCTGAATTACAGCTGGTTTGATTGATTTCCATTCGCTAAACCCGTGACGAGCATTGTCTACAACACAAACAGACCAGATTTTTTTGTTGTAAGCGCAGGTGAAACAAAGCTCAAATAAATAATAATTTATTTATTTAAAAAATTTAATTATAATGAAATTTTAAATAGCATAAAAATATATATTTTATCACTAGGTTTGTTTGTTTATTTATTTAAAAT
>NW_015644664.1:309150-365680 GCF_001515625.1 Sinocyclocheilus rhinocerous | reverse complement strand
ATATATATGTATGTGTGTGTGTGTGTGTGTGTGTGTGTATATTTATCTATTTTATTTGATTTGTGTTAGATTTTTGTAATAGAAATTAATACTTTTATTCATCAAGGATGCTTTAAACTGACCAAAAGTAACAGTAAAGTTATTTACATTGTTACAAAAAAAGTATCACAGTTTTGCAGTATCACATTCTCATAAAAATATATATTTTATCACTAGGTTTGTTTATTTATTTAAAATTTAAATTTTAATATTTGAGGATGCTTTAAACTGATCAAAGTAAAGATATTTATATTTAAGGTGAAACAAAGCGGAAATACATAAAATAATTAAAAAAATTTTTATTAAAGGGCTCGTGGGGAAGATATTACTGCAGGTCCCGGATTTAGCTGAGGATACACACACACAGGCGGCTACTGGAAAGCTACAGAGGTGTTTACCCAACACTGCCGTCCATTATGTGACCCGCTCGTGAATATGACCCATTTATAAAGGCACATTCAACGTGTGCCATAGAAAAAGGACATTAGTGGATAAATAGGGTCCGAGGTGACATTCACGCAGTGGTGAAATGCATTAGCCAACAGGTTTCAGGCTGCAAGATTAGCTTTGCAACGTTTGCCTGAATTACAGCTGGTTTAATTGATTTCCATTCGCTAAACCCGTGACGAGCATTGTCTACAACACAAACAGACCAGATTTTTTTGTTGTAAGCGCAGGTGAAACAAAGCTCAAATAAATAATAATTTATTTATTTAAAAAATTTAATTATAATGAAATTTTAAATAGCATAAAAATATATATTTTATCACTAGGTTTGTTTGTTTATTTATTTAAAATTTAAATTTTAATATTTGAGGATGCTTTAAACTGATCAAAGTAAAGATATTTATATTTAAGGTGAAACAAAGCTGAAATACATAAAATAATTAAAAAAAATTTTACATAATTGTAATGTTTTAACTAAGTGCATAAGAAAATTAATATATAAATAAATAAATAATATAAAATAAAATAAATGCATAAATAAATACATTTAAGAGAATAAATTATTGTCTTATACTACCATTCAGTTCTTTAGGATAAATGGGGTATTTTTTAATACTTATTTTATTTTTTAATAAATGTATACTTTTATTCATCAAGGATGCTTTAAACTGATCAAAAGTGACAGTAAAGATATTTATATTACAGATAAATACATCAATTAATTAACAAAACATTACATAATTAGACTTGGAAAGGTTTCATTTGACATTTTGACAATTAAGACCTTAAAATGTAGGCTATTTCTGTTACAAAGGTGGTTGTGTGGGGTTGCACGAATTTTGGACCTTAAAAAATGGGTCACAGAGCAAAAATGTATTCTGCTTTGTTCTGTAAGAAAGAGGGTCTTATGTGACCCTCTGTACCTCATTTTTTGGAACAGTCACTCTCAGAGAGACCATTATCGGGTACAAGTTGGACTGTCTTCAATTTAAAATATCTCTAATTTAGCTGAGTAACACAGAGGAGTGTAATGTTAAATATAATGTTAAAGTACAGGAAGCAGCGGTAGGATAAGATAAATTGAAGCACAAGATGTTCACTTATTAGGATCAGAGCTTCAGAACTTCTTGTGATGCCATATAAAGAGCTTATAAAAAATAACTTATAAAAGCTTCTGTATGTGGTTGTTTAAAATGTAATATTTCTTGTTTAAATATAAATGTGTGTGTGTGTGTGTGTGTGTGTGTGTATATTTATCTATTTTATTTGATTTGTGTTAGATTTTTGTAATAGAAATTAATACTTTTATTCATCAAGGATGCTTTAAACTGACCAAAAGTAACAGTAAAGTTATTTACATTGTTACAAAAAAAGTATCACAGTTTTGCAGTATCACATTCTATAAAAATATTAAGCAGCACGTTTGTTTTCAGCATTAATAATAATAATCAGAAATGTTTCTTGAGCAGCAAATCAGTATATTAGAATGATTTCTGAAGGATCATGTGACACTGAAGACTGGAGTAATGATGATGAAAATTCAGCTTTGCATCACATAAATAAATCACATTTTAAAATTATATTTACACAGAAAGCAGTTATTTTAAATTGTAATAATATTTCAAAATATTACTGGTTTCACTGCATTTTTTTATCAAATAAATACAGCCTTGGTGAGGCATCTTTTAAAAGCATTTTAAAAAATCTTACCGAGCCCCAACTTTTGAATGAAAGTGTGTGGATAATATATATTTACTAGATTTTAACTTCTTGAATTAAACATTTCATAACATCAATGTCAATTTCAGACCCAAATTCATACAAAGTGAGCTCAAGTATCTTCAAAAATCGGAAAATATTGTCACATAGCTAAAAAAAGTTTACTGGCCAGCCCTAGCTTAACTAAAAGATAAACAAAAGTGGTCAGGAAATGACCCTGCGAGACGCAAAATCATATTTCAGGTTGAGTTAACAACAGTTCACTCATTAAATCACTGGGCTGGGTCAGATGATTCAGATCCATAATTCAGTGTGGGAGGATGATGTTGACGGTTAACATCGAGCGCTTCTTGAGAGAGAAAGGTGAGATTCCTCAGACGAGGGGGCACACTGAGACTTTAGAAGACAAATGAGCAGCGAGGGAGTGAAAAATGCAAAGCAGATGTTTTTTAGCCAGTTTTTTAATGGCAGTGAAACATTACTGATGCCATTACTGAGCTCTTTTATGGCTTCTTTTAATCCTTCCTCCCGCCAGAGGAAAGGAACCCCTTGTGGTGCAAAGCAGCCTCTTTGCTTTAGAGCGACAATTTGAAGTCATTTCCAATTCATTTCCTAATCTGCCACGAGGCTTTGCAGGGCTTCCTTTGCAATTATTATTTCTCTGAGAGACAGAAAAAAGGCAGAAAAGTGGAAAGGCGCTCCTTCTTTCAGGTAAATTTATTGTAATCCTTCGGATGCGTATTTCTCAGAGTCATCGCTCGCCATGACGCAAATATGGCTCACTCACGCATTTCCTTTTTTATTTACAAAATTATAAACACAGACGCCGAGGCTCCCACACTCCCCCAGAAGAGCAGAGTTTGCAACGGGAACTTTTCTTTGTAGTTACGTAGCATCCATCTGATCTGGGTTGGGAAAAAATTTTATTCATGAGATTTTTTTGCTATGACTATTCTTGTGATATAAAATTAAGCAACATCCTAAATGATTGTAATCTGCACTTTTAATTTGGATATAGTATATATATATATATATATATATATATGGTACAACTAAAATAGTATATAATTATTCATATATATATATATATTAAAATATATATTAACAATACTATTTAATCATATAAATTAATAAAAAATTACAAATTGTATAAATAATATAAATTGTTTATACAATATAAATAATATTTAATAATATAATTTACTAAATGATAAACAGATGCCGAGGCTCCCACAGTCCCTCAGTAGAGCAGAGTTAGCAATAGGAACTTTTCTTGGTAGTTTTGACGCATCCATCTTTCAGCGCTTTGTGTCCAGTTTTGTTGGACGGGTCAGTGAATCACTGCGAGTATATGAAACACCCACGCCACTCCAATCCCAGCATCTGTCCAGAAACAATCGCGCTCTCCCAAAGGAAACGAAAGATGCGTTTGAATAATGAGGGCTCCGTACCGCTGTTAAACGCTTGTAAAATGTGTGGCCAGGTGCTTCAGGACTAGCAGATCAGCATGATGGGTAGCCGCGGTGAGTTGTGTCTGCTGCCTGCATTAGACTCGTCCTATAAAGCTCACAGGAGCACTTCCAAGGGTCTGGGCTGGGGCCGAAAATGAGAAGGAGATGAACTGGAAGGCTCCATCTCTGCGTCCAGCGTGCAGTATATCACTGTGATGGCAGCCGCATGGGCGTGTGTGCAAATGCGCCGCTCATAAATATCTCTGTCCCCCCCCAATAGGGGCCACTCTGATGGTGAAGGCGAAGGGATGTCGCTGTCGGTGTGATTGAATGCTCGTGGTCCACAGCCCCGGTGTGGGAGGCCCTCTGCTGAACGCTGGCCTGGGGCTCTGCTAGCACTGACACACCGCAACGCTGTTTGTTTGTTTGTTAAAAAACTCTTGTCAGGTTTCATCTCCATTAATTGTCCTTCCAATAACCTTTATGCTGTAGAATAGCCGTGACGTGTTGGGGTGGGGGAAACGTTTGCATATTCATGATATTTTTGCAATGCTTCAGCTGGTGATAAAAATTAAGCAACATGGTAAATTATTATGAACTGTTAACACAGTGAACATTTGATTCACTTCATTTTTGTGAATCGATTCAAAAGTCATTTGTTTGCGCATTGTTTAAAAAATTATTTAAAAAATTGCTAAAAAAATTGAAATGATAAAAATGCATTTGTTATATAGTAATGTTTTAGTGTATTGTAAATGTTCTATACATAATGTATTATATTATATTTGATCTTATATAGAAAACATGCATGTATATATTTAAGAAAAATATGTTTATATATTCAATATACTTATATATAATATAAAATATTAAATAATATAATATATATATATATTTCAAAATATATAGTTTAAGTGCGTGTATTTATATATACATAATAAACACAGTACACATATATTATGTAAACAAAAACTTAGTTTGGATGCGATTAATCGCTTGACAGCACTAGTTTTAACTTGTATGTCACTGAGAATAATATATATATATGTGTGTGTGTGTGTGTGTGTGTGTATTAAGAATCCTAATCTTAGTATATATCAACATAAATATTGAGAGATATATTGAATATTGCCAAAAGGCTGTCAGGTGTTATATATCACTAGCTGTTTGATGTCTAGTAGACCAAACATGAAGTTATTTTAAATGCATATTTAGAACAGTAAAGTATGTACTTATGGAAATGGAGTCAAATCATGTCATTATGTTTTAGACAGGGCATCTCTCTTCTTTTTTCTTTTTTTTTCTCCCACATACACAGTCTCTATCCTTTCTCATACACAGACATTGTAGATAATAATACCAGTAATTAGCTTCAGTTGCTTTGTTATAATTGGGGGCAAGGGGGGTTATTCATTCATTGAGATTTTTCCCCCCCGTAATTGCATACTTACACATCACTCAAGCCTTCGTACGCATTTTACTTTTTTAACATTCTTTACCGTTTATTTCACCAGCGCTCGTGTTGTTTTTTTGGAGCCACTGGAAGGTCCAACATCTGCTCGCAGGTCGACGGCGCTCTCGAAAACTGCTGTCTTTTTTCCTTTTTGGGTCCACGGCTGTCTCTTCCCTCATATGACCGAGCTTTGACACTGTCCAGGTCCGCCCTAGTTGGCAAAAGAACGAGCGATAGAGAAAGGGAGAGTTTATTTCCTGTTCTTGTGAATCATATATCAGTACAATTCCCCTCTGTGCTGTTTGGCAACGGCGGAATGACGGGTGTCATTTATCATACGGACTGAAAGAGGCTGTGGGAAAAGGGATTTGAATTCTTTCGGAGGTGTGTAGATTCTCCTTAGTGGAGGATCATTAAATGGAGGGGGTTTTTCAGCAGGGGGATATGAGTGACTCCTGGAGCTTTTTTCCCCGTGTGCTTAAGAACTGGCTGCGTCAATCTCTCACTGTCTTAAATTGAGGATTTAAAGCACTCCGGTGGGTTTGTGAGGTGCAGAAATGGGTAGAAATGCTTTTGGTGCGATTTGTATCTCCCAGCTACGTGCGAGTTTAGTAACAAGTCTGCAAATCATCTCTTAATCTGTCGTCCGTGAACGCCAATCGACATTAATGCACTTTTATTTGTGCGTCTTGCTAAGGAATGCATCGCTATTGCATACTCGGGGTTAGGGATTTGAACAAACCCCATACCATATGTAGAAAACCCGGGTGCGCAACTCGTCATGCATCTTTTCTGCTAGGATTGTTTGAGCATTGCTTTTCTAAGAGATCAGACTTGCCATTTTCATGTTTCAATGTTAAAATATGCAAAAAAAACAACAACAAAAAAACAAGCAAGAATATCATATCTTGGTGGGTGGGCTCTTTTGACTTATGAAACTCAGCAACCACCTAACAACCACTCTAGCAACGCATAGAAACATGCAAACAACCAGTCAGAACAGCTTAGTAATTAGCAACGTCCTACATTGTATTGTATTATTAGAAAGTGCTTGTAAATTTTACAGGTAGTTACAAAAAAAAAAGCAAGTAACATAACATTTAGCATGGAATTTTGAAATAGAAAAACTGAAAGTTGAAACGTTTACTGCAGTAATCTTTGTTTTATTTACTACAATGTAGTATTTTGCCAAATTTTGTGTGCATTAAAAATTTGACGTAGAAACAATTTTCACTCTTAATTTGCAAATAAATTTCACAATTAATTACAAAGAAATGACAAGTAACATTAAATTTAAAATATAATCTAATACTCTTTTTTTAATTTACAAATTCAAATAATTTTTTTTACAGAATAACATCATGTCATTAAATTTGTGTGGAATAAATTTCACAAATAATTATAAAGATATTTTTAATTATTTTATTTTAGATAAATTATATAATTTTTTTACAGCAAAGTATCTTGGCATTACATTTTGAGAACAAAAATGCAGAAAAGCTTTGTTCAGAAATTGCTAGAATTTTTTTTTTATTACAAAAATTTAAAATTAAAACAAAAATACAAAAAAGAAACAGCACGTAACACTGAATTAAACACAAAATTTTAAAGTAGTAGTGATTACTTGTAAAACCTACTGCACTAATCTGTTTTATTTACAGCATTTATTTACAGCACAGACATTTTTCAAAGTTAATTACAAAGAAATGGCAAATAACACTGAATTAAGCATGAAATTGTGAAGTAGAAAGTCTAAAATAGTATTTTCTTGTAAAACTTAAAAAAAAACAAAAAAACATTTTTACAGTGTGGCCTTGCACCACTCATATTTTCTCTCCAAAATGTAAAAATCTAGTTTAAGTCTTGCTATTTGTTTAAATACAATCTTTTATACAAATATAATAATCTTGGTACTGTCAGGTTTACAGCAAAAACACATTTTTTGCCATCTTCTAAGCTTTGCTATCAATGGAAAAGCAGCATTCGCTCGTAATCAAATACAGCGTTGCCAATCAAGCTCAGCACCTGTCACGAAGACTGCCGATTTTGACGTTTCATAAGCATTGATCACATAAAGTGATTGTTCAAAGACAAGGTTGTGATAGCTCACAGTGTTGTGCTTGTGTTTTTTTACCCACATGAGACAAAACACCACCTCTACCTCCCATTGTGGTGTACAAGTGTAAACCCAAGAGTCTCGTGATCGCACAAACAAATCACACCCAGCAGGGGTCTGGTTACCCTTGTCAGGCTTTCTTTATCACCACCTCATTCATGTTTTGTGTTTGGGGGAGGGCAGACAGGGATCTGGCTTACCCAGAGTGTTTTTTATTTGCTGGAATGATCAGGATTGGGTGTAGGGATTGAATCAGGAAACCCCGATCTCTCTCTCTCTCTGCATGCAGCTCCTAATTGTGGCTGGTATGCTGTCAGGTTCAGGGCGGCATACTGTACTCAGAATCAGAGGTTCCTCAGGGGTAAGTGGAAATATTAGACGGTCTCTGCAGCTTAGGAGGTCTCAGCTGGGCGTTACAGGAAGAAAGAGACATCAAGTGAGAATCAACCATCGGCGAGTGAAGCGTGTTCAGAAGGAAGGGCTGGAGAATGATGTCCTACTCAGATCCATTATTATGACTTCAAAATGAGATGAGAGCTTATCAAACATCAGGATATTCACGTATAGATAAATGAGAAATCATTTGTCATTGCATCCTATAAATAAAATACAGACTAATCAGTGTTGAGGAAACCACTTTGAAAGTGAAGCTTGACAAGTTAGCTACTCAAAACATAAAGTCAACCCAGTTTACTTAGAATTATATATATATTAGTGCTGGGCAACAATTAAAATTTGTAATCGCGATTAATCACATGATTCTCTGCGTGTGTGTGTGTGTGTGTGTGTGTGAAAAAAATTCATTGAATAATGAATTGGTGAAATAAGTTTTCTTGAATCGATTCATTTGTATCCAAATTAACTTATTTGAGAAAGAGATGAAGAGCATGTTTGATTATATCCTTGGCTTGCTTGTTTGTAAGTTTTAATGCATAATATGTTATCTAATAATAAACCCACAATTAAGAATTTTTTTTTGTTGCACAACTATTAGTTGATTGTTAGAAAGCAAACAACAGTGGCTAGGCCACAGATTAAAAACAGCTGAGATACTGAAAAATGCTTTTTAGTTAGTAGCGTTGTTCATTTTAGTTAGTTACTCGCCAACGCTGAAACTAATGAATGTAATGTTGCCTAAACAGCTCATTAGATCTGTTCTTTGATTACCACTGTTTACATATGCAGCATCTGTAAGTATCTCCCCATCAAAGAACCCACGCCAGAAAGCATAACTAACCCACTTGAAGCCCTCGCTCTGTATCTCTTCAGATTTGGTGTGTACGTTGACATTGTTTTACCAACTCATCCAAATGTGTAATTGCAATTATAGTCCCTTGATGACTCCCCAAGGGGCGCATGATTGCAATTAGAAAGAGAAAATGTTAATTAATTAAGCTACTCAAAGAGAAGAGCAGGATTGGTTTAACTGTGGACGTCTGACCGGAGGACACCTTTGAGAATTCCACAGAACTCCACTGTTTAGATGTAGATATCTCACAGCTGTTTTAGTCAAGAGTATGTACAGTATATGCATCTATTGCTGATTCATGACTTATGGACAAAATGCAAGATTTCAGTGCTGTTGCTGGGTAAAACAAACCAATTAATGAGGTTTCATTTGAATACAATGACAAAACGTAGGCGACAGCTATTTCATTGTTATGCCCTTTAGCATATTGAAAAGCTAAGGGCCTAAAACTTGTTTCTTCTGGACACAGCAGTTCATTGGGTTATTAGGCTGGGTCTCAGCATAAACAGTCTTCTAGATTGTGACCATTGTCTGTGATTGATGACCCAACCTTTAGTTGCTGAGCTGGTATGTTTGTTCCTGTGTAATTGTCTTCCAGATGGCTAGGCTAAGTGTTCGTTAACACGTTTATGGTGGCATTGTTAAAATTGATGGCTTGGATGCTCGGTTTTCAAAAGATGTAGTACACCAGACCATCGTCCAAACAGTTGAGACTATAACAAAAACAGAGGACTGTCTTTTGTCTGAGCTGCGGCATTTTTTGTTTTTCCTCTCTTGATAGTCTCACAAGGATCCTGGGGCCTCGTTTATAAAACGCACTTGATCCTGAATTTCATGGATGTGGTTCTATGTTAACAGGGAAAAAAATCAGTATTTATAATGGCAGAAACTGATGTAAAGATTGAACAGCATGCATATGCCAATGTTAGCTGTTTTTTCCTGTATCCGTCAGTATTGAATATTTATTTGTTTATGCGTCATTTTTTACATTTAGATCACATTACCATCTAACACTCACTTAAAGTTAATCTTTAAAAACATTAATAAAGCTGTTAAATAAAATATTTAAACAAATCTAAAAATAAATATCAATCGGTATGGAGTACCGCAAGGCTCAGTACTAGGACCATTGTTTTTCACCCTGTACAACATACTATCATAGATATCATTAAGAAACATGGGGTTGTTTTCACTGTTACACAGACAATACTCAGCCCTATATTGTTATATGACACATACCAATTAAATCACATGTGTGGTGATATTTTGTCTTTGTATTTTTGTACCTATTTTGTACATTAACTTGATTTTACAATTATTTGCCATTAATAAATGTGGGATATATTTAGGATCATTTTTGCAGACATTGTATTCACATTCATATTAAAATAATTCTATGCTAATCTAAACTCTCAGGTTTGCAGACTTCTTGAAATCCCATAATGCATTATAATACCACCATTTCAAACAAGTCATCTCTTTACATTTTTTCTTGCAAAAGTCATGTTTTTGTAAACTTCGTTCCCATAAAGAGCCTTAAAGGTGGTTTGAAAAATGTTAAGAAATGTGTTTTGTGGGCCTCTCACTGAACCCTCAGCCTGAGAGAATCTGAGAGATCGGAGGGGAAAATGGATATAGGTGGCAGTGCTAGTCATCAATCATGGTCCCTCAAGAGAAGGTGCAGCTAAAACTGGACTGAAGACATACCAATTAAATCACATGTGTGGTGATATTTTGTCTTTGTATTTTTGTACCTATTTTGTACATTAACTTGATTTTACAATTATTTGCCATTAATAAATGTGGGATATATTTAGGATCATTTTTGCAGACATTGTATTCACATTCATATTAAAATAATTCTATGCTAATCTAAACTCTCAGGTTTGCAGACTTCTTGAAATCCCATAATGCATTATAATACCACCATTTCAAACAAGTCATCTCTTTACATTTTTTCTTGCAAAAGTCATGTTTTTGTAAACTTCGTTCCCATAAAGAGCCTTAAAGGTGGTTTGAAAAATGTTAAGAAATGTGTTTTGTGGGCCTCTCACTGAACCCTCAGCCTGAGAGAATCTGAGAGATCGGAGGGGAAAATGGATATAGGTGGCAGTGCTAGTCATCAATCATGGTCCCTCAAGAGAAGGTGCAGCTAAAACTGGACTGAAGTGCTATCTGTCAGCTGCTGCGATACAGACGGTGCTGTGCAGCCCGGGCCCGTATCGCTCCACCATCAGCTCACAGCAGCATAAACTGCCATGTAAACACAGGCAGGTGCTAGCCTTGCGCGCAACCTACATACCCTTACAGAAGGTCATAATTGTACTGCTAGCTTTCATAGGGAGTATTTCACTTTTATGCTTGTCAAAGGTTTGTCATAACTTTAACTCAGTAAACAATAGAAAAGCAGCTAGATAAAAAAATAAAAACTTTGTTGAAAGAAATCCTCCTAAAACTTTTGAAAACGTACCTATTGCAGCAAAGAAGAGGTAGCAAGAGAGCCAGTAGAAGAATACTGCTGGGGCACTAACTGTGATAAACACAAGGTTTGTCATAATTTTAGCATAGTATACTATATAAATGAGGATGGATAAAAATTACAATCTACAAAATCAAACTGGGCTTGATGTTTGTTGAAAGAAAATGTACCTATCGTAGCAAAGATGCTAGTAGCCAAAGAGCTGTTGTGGCACTATGATAAACACAAGGTTCGTCATAACTTTAGCACCATATACTATATATACCATATAAAATCCAGCTGGACACAATGTGTGCAAAATGTTCACTAGCTGCTATAAACACAAGCTATCATAACTTTAGCATAGTAGAAGAGGCTAGATTACAATTACAATTTATAAAATTGACATGGGCTTGATGTGTGTTGAAAGAAATCCTCCTAAAACTTTTGAAAATATATCTATCGTTGCAATGAAGCTAGTAGGCAGAGAGCTGCTGTGGTGCTAGCCGGTTTGTCACAAGGTTTGTCATAACTTTAGCACAGTACAGTATACTAAAGAAAAGTGGCTAGATAAAAAATTAAAAGCCATAAACTCAGACTGCTGAGGACAGGACGGTTGGTTTACAAACTTCAGGGAAAATATATGCTGCCATTAGCTTTGTCTCACTGTTGAATAAAGCCACCAGGCGCTTCTCCCCTGATGTCAGGCAGCAGCTGTCGATAGCTCTCAAGATGGATAGCCGTTCTGCATGCCTATTGATTCGGCACAGGCCACAGATATAAGTATCATTTGTCATTTCTGGAATGATATGGAGTCCTAGTTAAAACCCAGAGAGGGGATATGGCCGAGGGGGGAGGTAGAGGAGCAGGTTGTCGGACTCTTTTGATGAATGGCTATACGGCTTTTTGGTTCTGTCTGAGAACGAAGGGGGCCATTTAAGCAGCTATTTGCTTTCACTGCATTCCAAGAACAACAAGACAGAAAGTCTAGAGGCCCGAGCCACCACCGCTGCGAAGAGGGTGGTCTGACCCAGTGCGTAGGGAAGA
The DNA here is from genome assembly GCF_001515625.1 of Sinocyclocheilus rhinocerous. NCBI lineage: Eukaryota > Metazoa > Chordata > Actinopteri > Cypriniformes > Cyprinidae > Sinocyclocheilus > Sinocyclocheilus rhinocerous. The sequence continues at coordinate 353,701 of NW_015644664.1, read as the reverse complement.
GGGTGGGATCCGCGTTGTAGCAAGTGCGTGGGTAGGCGAGGACCGAACAAGACTGCGGACTCATTATGACTTCCGCTGCTGATCTGAGATTGATAAACCTCAGGGTTAAATTCAGGTTGAGTATACGTCAATTTGACACTCGCATCATTTTGGCATCATTTTGACTTTGCAGCACTTTTACCTTCCAGAATGGTATATTTACATTCCATATACATCAATTAATATTCCGCCGTCATTAGTGGGCTCTGCCGAGAGGTCCGTGACAAACAAATAAAACGAATGTTTGCTTGTCAAACACAGAGCAGCTCCACAGAATCCCCCGGTGAATTTGCTTTGATTATGTTGTGCATTTGGGAGGCCAGCCAACAGGAGAGCGGACTTCATTATTGTATGGATCATCTTTTAAGACCATTTAAGATCACAGGGCCCCGAGTCAAGTAAATACTCCAAGACAAAGAGACTCTCTCAAGTTTATTGAGTTTCTTGGTGCGTTCGCATCACAGTATGCAATTCCTCATATGTTCATCTTTGTCGAGAATCAAGGATGCATTCTTTTTTTGATAGAATCAAATTCGAGTTATGTCACTGCAGGTTGCCGACAGCAGACGGATAGAAAGATGTGGCACTAAACCTGGAAACCTTCAAACAGAGGAATGACATGTAATTACTTCAGGTGTCCATCAAGCTATGTTTGAAAATGTCAGCATGGGATCCGACATGATAGATTTAAACTTCAGAATCCGATGAAAAATAATTACCAGATTGAATACCCAGACCCAGACTTTATGGTTGGTGCAACGCTTCCTCATTTTTCTCTACCTCTCGCTAGGCCCCAATAGTGTGTGTGCCACAGTATTGCGCCACAGGAGCACTATTGTTGTCGCAACTTCTTTTCGGAACCGCCAAAATGTCATCGTCCAGCTGGAGGGACATTTTTGTGTCTCTTAGTATGCTCACAAAACACACACTTGCACAAATTCCCACAGAGCCATGGTGTAAGGTTACAGTCTCAGGCACGACTTGCACTAAGTGGCCAAGTCAGAAGGAGGTCTGGCCTCTGACGTAAGGCCCACGTCCATTTCTTTTGAAGCGCTGACAGCTGTGGACAGTGACATAAGAAGCAGGAAAAGAAGCATCTGAGATCTCAATGCCTCATTGTTCGGATCACAGTTTCACTGGTCGTCAAAGCCTGGCTGGACATTTAGACTCACATCCAGCGATGATGAGTCAAAGCCATGGCAGTACCGTCAAGTCCACCCTCATTAAAATCCTTAACAATGCAGTCATCCAAAGGAGGGATGTAAGAAAGTAGTCAGTGAGTAGCACTTTTGCGCACAGCGACTCGCATTTTAAGATTCCAGTGGGAGTGATGCACCCCAAGGATGCAGAAAAATGCAAGTGTGTATAAAACGTATTCAGGTTTCACTTTTGGTTGCATGACACACTTTTGATGTAGGCATCTGTTAATCAGTAAGTATTTCTGAGAAGTCCAGTTGTGTTTTTGGATGTCCAAATCACTCTATCCCTGTATCTATCCATCTATCCAAATGGCGCTCAACCCTGCTTTCCACACATGCAAAATATGTTATGTATTCATATCTATCAAATGCTCTGCATTGCTATATTACATAAGTAACATAATAAGGCAAATTCCTTGTGGGACTTGAACCAACAATCTTCTTTTCACTTGCCCCGAGTTTTAGCGACCGAACAGCATTTAGTTGGGTCCCAGGGTCTCGTACTTCACCTCTTTCCTGTCTCTGCAACCGTCTCCATCTTGTTCCAGGCTATGTATAACAGCAGAGCACTGTTTGCGCTTGGATCCACTCGGAGAAGTAGTGCATGAATTGATCCCATCCTCCCTCTCTAATGCCTCTTTCTTTCGAACGGAACAAACAGGCGGCGCGTGCGTGCCACCCAGGACAGATGTTCGGGATTACTTTCACCTCACTGCTTCATTGTATGCACTTTGGAGGATCCCAGCTGATGTGGAATGCTGCCTCCTCAGTTCGCCTGCCACCGCCTCTACAGGGCACATCTCTTCCTCCCCAGCTTTATCTTTCTATCCCGCTCTCCTGTCTCACTGTTTTTCTCTTTCCCGTTCTACTCATGACATCCATCAATTTATTGGAGAAAAGAGTCGCTTTGGAAGCGACTGCCCTCCAAAATATGTTTGCCACATCCTTATAGCTTGAAAACCGTCCAGCGTCTTTGTGCGGACACCGTTTGTACAAAGGCGCTGCTATGAGCCGTGCCAGGATATTTGATTTTAGAGGCGCAGTCCCAGTCAGACACCTGTACAGACGGCGTAGGGATGTAGAAAACACTCGTAGCAGCTAGTCGGGAGGGAAAGCAGGTGTGTATTTGTGCGTGTTTCGTGAAGTGGAAAGCCATTGAGCAATGAGGCCCCTCGCTGAGAGGAGAGGAGGGGGAATGATGTTATCTCCTCGCCAAGCGTCTATCTAATCTGGCCACTGCAAGCCACGGGCGGAAGTGGGAGCAAGACTGGGGACAGGGCCTCGACGCATCTTTAATTACCACTGATATCACTGCGGAGAAGAGGGGGGACGAGCGAGCGAGAGAGAGTGGAGCACGCGTTCACTTTTTAATTAAGGCTCGGTAGTGTAACTCGTCAATGTACATTATTGGAAGAATGAACGTCAATGCCATTGCATTTTCGCCCCCTCCTTTATCTCTGTCAATGATTCAAAGACATGATTTATGGTCGCTCGCCGTCTTTCAGGATCATCCATCAAAGCACCGGGCTCCGCCACCGCCCGCCCGTTGTAAATCATTCTGAAAGCCTGTCACTCATTTCCATTAACCGTTCCTCTGTCGCTCTGGTCCCCGCCTCCCTCACCTCCTCTCTCTCTCAGTATCTCCCTCTCTCTTTCTCCTCGTCTTCCTCCCCCTGCTGGTGCACAACCTTCAGTCACGCGGGGCTACGTGTTCCATATCGCCGCCTTCCCTTCCCCACTCTTCTTCCATAAATTAACCACTTTCCGACGTGCTCGGAAGAGGCCATACCATTCCTTTCTAGCAAGCAGAACCCCCCTCCCACTTCATTACTGGTTAAGACCCCTCAGCGGCCTGGAATCTCAAAAGGGCCGAGGGGTGGATTTGATCATTATGTAGACGGTTAAGTAATTCACTTAGAAACTTAACACCAATAGCGCTGAAAGCAGGTCACTCTGAATTAGGTGTCAGGAAAAAAAAGGAACTTTTGGAATAGGGATAATTCACAAAACTAATTAAAAAACAGGATATCAATGTATTTGTTAATATAAATAGATCTGTCACTTACATCTTAACCCATTTTAAGATGTAGGTGACAGATATCTTTCTACTGGTACTGGTGTTACAGAGAGATTTAATGGCATCGGATTTTAGTAAATGGTTGTTGATATGACATGCCAAGCAATGACACAATGTACAACTATTTTAAACAGCATTTTATAATTTATTTATAAAGGATCTTTTCATATAATAATTTATTTTATACACTCACCTTCATATATATACTCTCTATATCTAGCTTTTTTTGTCTAAGATCAAGACCACAAAGGAGTAGTCTGATAAATCATTTACTTTTTGTTTGGAATAATTTACTCAGCGTCATTACAGCCATGAAGATTTAATTCTGTGGAACAAATCATTTGTTCCTCTGCCACTGATACATGATAGAAGCGTATTAGTCATTCAAAGCGGGAACTCGTTTATCCATCAAGTCAATATGAAACTTAAGGAAGTGACTCATGCTGCTTCATGGACTATTCAAAGTTCATGCAGTAAGAACAAGGTTAGAATCTGTACATTCTGTTGTGGTTTTTCCGTCCCTTTCCAACTAAATTGTCTGTGCGGTTTGAAATCCCGCTGCCCTTAAACGGCAACTTTACTCCTTTGACAGCGCATGCAGCAACGCTCTTTTATGAAGTGGAAAAAAGTTGACTCAAAAGAGGACTGTCAATCTCTCTCAGTAGCTGACACTGCTCTGCGGGGAGCTTTTGGCCTTTCAATTGAGTGGCTTCCTTTTTCATTCTAATCAACAACTCGATATCAACGTGACAAAATATCCACCAACAGCAGAAAAGTAGCGTTGAGGGGGGAAACTTTTCAGGGAATGCCTTTGCCAACACTTCTCACAATTCGGGCAGCCATTGTCTGCGGCGCAGGCTGTCGCCGAGTGACAACGCTCTCCCGGCGCATCCCGAAGTCAGTGCTTTTCAAGCGAACGGCGGTCCCTAATCATCGCGCAGAGGACGTTTGACAACAACTCCCGACAAATTCGCCATTAAAATGAATAGTAACCGTGAACAGAGGGTCTGTTTTGGAAGCGTTTTTCTTTCTCTCTCTCTCCCTTTGGTGTTCGCTCCCCGCTGTGTTGCAGGTTTTGGCGTGAGAGTCGTCTTCCCTCGCTTTATTTGTGCCGCCAAACAGCCTTTGGTCCCACAAGAAGCTGACAGCACCACACTTCTGTTGCAAATACACTGGGAAGTCTCATTGTATTTAATGAAGGGAAAAACTGGCTATCTACTATTAATGAACTTGGAATATAAAAAATGCATCCTTTGCTGAAAACTGCACAAAACTGCTTGTATAAGGCAAAGTGGCGACTGGAGGGGGGCCAGAATCTAATGAAAGATCCATAGAATATCTGCTAGGGGAGGGAGGGTACGTGAAAATGCAAATGATTTTAAAGGGATAGTTCACTCAAAAATGCCATTTCTGTCATCATTTACTCACCCTTGTGTCATTTCAAACCGCTATGATTTTTTTTCTTCCGAAGAACACAAATGGTGAGTTTTTGAAGAGTATCCTGGTCACTCTTTGCCATATAATGAAAGAAAATGGGAACTGGGAAAATGCCTCAGTGTTTTTTTTTTTTCATCCATAACATTTAAAGTCAATGGGGTCCAATGTTGTTTCAGTAGCCCATAAAATCAATCAATATAGCATTTTTTCCTTTTAATTATTGGTGACATTTTGGGAATATTAATGTGATTAATTGCAAAAAAAGATAATTTTATAATTCAAACATGATAATTTTGATTAATCTGCATATGATGCAGTCAATTTGATTAGGATTTGAATAGACATCAATTTTAAATTCATAACCCTATTTATTGGACATCTGGACCACTCAACATTTCTCAAAATATCTTCTTTTGTGTTTTTTTCCCATAAGACAGTAAGTCATACGAGTTTAGAATGACATGAGGGTGAGTAAATGTTGACAGAAGTTTCATTTTTGGGTAACTATCCCTTTAAATGACACCATTATTCAATGAAAATCTTGTCCTCCAATGTAATTCTCTGCTTTAGATGCATTGCATCAGGTTTGATGTCACTGAGATGAAACATGGACCATCTAATGACACCATATTTTATTTATTCTATTCATAAAATATTGTACAGGATCATCAGATTTTGAATATGATGCACGAGTTGTATGGATTTTTTTATTATATTTTATAGTGCTTTTCTGACACATTAACTTGCATTATATGGAAAATTTATGGTTTGGATATAACATTAGGGTGAGCAAATTCTTTCTCATCCAAAGTTTGAGATCTATTAAACTTTACCCTTCATAAGAAGTGTGTGTGATTTAAATCTCTTGGCATTATATGAAACCTTCAACAGTTTTTGGTGGCGTATCCAGAATCCTAATTTTAGCGTCGGCTCATTAAAAACAGTCTATAGATATCAAAAGTCTCACATGGTGTCAAAAGGAGAGGGCTCGCTTTGTCTTCAGTGACGTGCGGTCACAAAAACAGGTCGCGATCATCACTTATTTAAGTATTTGCATGTTCTCGAACTCGAAAAATCAATTAGAACCTCTGAATCCCATTACAATGTGAAGTCCCTAAATAGACAGAGGAAATAGATAAAAAGAGGAGTTATGTGTTCTCTGATCCAATACCCCACTTCTTTGTCTTTGTAATCATCGGTACGTTCAGTTCTCTCTCTCTCCCTTTGGTGTTCGCTCCCCGCTGTGTTGCAGGTTTTGGCGTGAGAGTCGTCTTCCCTCGCTTTATTTGTGCCGCCAAACAGCCTTTGGTCCCACAAGAAGCTGACAGCACCACACTTCTGTTGCAAATACACTGGGAAGTCTCATTGTATTTAATGAAGGGAAAAACTGGCTATCTACTATTAATGAACTTGGAATATAAAAAATGCATCCTTTGCTGAAAACTGCACAAAACTGCTTGTATAAGGCAAAGTGGCGACTGGAGGGGGGCCAGAATCTAATGAAAGATCCATAGAATATCTGCTAGGGGAGGGAGGGTACGTGAAAATGCAAATGATTTTAAAGGGATAGTTCACTCAAAAATGCCATTTCTGTCATCATTTACTCACCCTTGTGTCATTTCAAACCGCTATGATTTTTTTTCTTCCGAAGAACACAAATGGTGAGTTTTTGAAGAGTATCCTGGTCACTCTTTGCCATATAATGAAAGAAAATGGGAACTGGGAAAATGCCTCAGTGTTTTTTTTTTTTCATCCATAACATTTAAAGTCAATGGGGTCCAATGTTGTTTCAGTAGCCCGTAAAATCAATCAATATAGCATTTTTTCCTTTTAATTATTGGTGACATTTTGGGAATATTAATGTGATTAATTGCAAAAAAAGATAATTTTATAATTCAAACATGATAATTTTGATTAATCTGCATATGATGCAGTCAATTTGATTAGGATTTGAATAGACATCAATTTTAAATTCATAACCCTATTTATTGGACATCTGGACCACTCAACATTTCTCAAAATATCTTCTTTTGTGTTTTTTTCCCATAAGACAGTAAGTCATACGAGTTTAGAATGACATGAGGGTGAGTAAATGTTGACAGAAGTTTCATTTTTGGGTAACTATCCCTTTAAATGACACCATTATTCAATGAAAATCTTGTCCTCCAATGTAATTCTCTGCTTTAGATGCATTGCATCAGGTTTGATGTCACTGAGATGAAACATGGACCATCTAATGACACCATATTTTATTTATTCTATTCATAAAATATTGTACAGGATCATCAGATTTTGAATATGATGCACGAGTTGTATGGATTTTTTTATTATATTTTATAGTGCTTTTCTGACACATTAACTTGCATTATATGGAAAATTTATGGTTTGGATATAACATTAGGGTGAGCAAATTCTTTCTCATCCAAAGTTTGAGATCTATTAAACTTTACCCTTCATAAGAAGTGTGTGTGATTTAAATCTCTTGGCATTATATGAAACCTTCAACAGTTTTTGGTGGCGTATCCAGAATCCTAATTTTAGCGTCGGCTCATTAAAAACAGTCTATAGATATCAAAAGTCTCACATGGTGTCAAAAGGAGAGGGCTCGCTTTGTCTTCAGTGACGTGCGGTCACAAAAACAGGTCGCGATCATCACTTATTTAAGTATTTGCATGTTCTCGAACTCGAAAAATCAATTAGAACCTCTGAATCCCATTACAATGTGAAGTCCCTAAATAGACAGAGGAAATAGATAAAAAGAGGAGTTATGTGTTCTCTGATCCAATACCCCACTTCTTTGTCTTTGTAATCATCGGTACGTTCAGTCCTTTTTATATATGTCAGACAAGGTGACTGTGACAAAGGCCACACGAGGGCTTTGTTCATATGAAGCACAGAGAACGGGGGAACGTGTCCCAGTGGATCTGTTTCCACCAGTACGTCCCCTATACTTTCATTTAGGACAGCGGCGAGCGCTTCAGTGGCGTTTCTCAGCAGCTGTTTGAGAGGAAGTGAGGTGTCCCACGTTCTCTCACCTCAATGTGTCCTGTGACATTTGTTAATGCCACGACTTTGTTCTGCGTTTCAGAATATTTGGAATGTCTTATTACCATTATGCATAAAGATTTAAAGGGATAGTTCACCCAAAAATGTAAATTCTGTCATCATTTACTCACTATCAAGTTGTTCCAAGCCTGCATGAGTTTCTTTCTTCTTTTGAACACAAAAGAAGATATTTTAAAGAATGCTGGTAACCAAAGAGTTGTTGGTCACCATTGACTTCCATAGTATTTTTTCCATATGGGGACCAACAACAGTTGCATATCTAACAGGAAGCCACAGAAAATGAGTTCAGCTGTGGTTTAGTGGTTAATGCATGAGCCATGTGGATGTTAGAGTTTGAGATACTTTGAGCCGTGGTGTATATTCAGACTCGCATTTGAATTTGGTCTTGGATCCGGTCCATATGATGTCCTGTCCTTTGTCACGTTCCCTGTAAATAAAAGCGACAAAAAGCAAACAAGAGGGGTTGAAACAAACTAAATTGAAGTTGGTTAGTAGTGTTATTTTAGAATCATTCAGATACTATTATAGATTTTATTAATATTTTGAATTAGGTTTTTAAAAAATTTTACTTAAAGTTTTAGTAATTTTGTCACGTGTTTGCAATTCTTAGCTTTTTAGTAGTATATTAATTTATTAATTTCTGGTATGTGTGTATTATATATATATATAATTTTATCACATAATTATATTATATTTCTTAAATTATATCACATAATTTCCTGTATTCTCTTAAATTCTCTCACATTCTCGCTAAAATAAAAGTCAGAAAGAAAAAAAGGTCAAACAAAATGAGCAAAATTACCCATTTTTGCCTTTAATAAATTAAGTGGCAAACACTTAAAAAATGTATTTCTGTCTTTGCATTCTGTCATCTAAACTCTCCTGTTTCTTCTTTAGCTGACTTATTATTGACTGAACAAAAGAATGCCATATTTAGATGACAGGTCTTTTAAAAGTGTGTCCCTCTCTCTCTCTCCACCATGCAATCATTCCTGACTGACATTCAATCAGGAAATTTAAACCAAAGCCTGAAGATCTTTCATTAGCAGCACCCTGCTTGCTTGGCTGCTCAGGTTCAGATGAGTGGGAGGGACAGGGGTCGGCGGGGCGGGCGGGGCCAGTGCTCCTCCATCAGGCCTCATCACACTCTTATTGGAGCAGTGGAGGAGCCGGTGACAGCCAATGGAGGGACAGAGAGATAGAGACACTGTAGTGCTTGTGACCCATGTCATAATGAAGTAGAATAGAAGTGCTTCCATTTAGTGGGAATGATGACAAAAATCAAGCACATTTTTGAGTAACTAATTAGGTCAGTTAATATAGTGTTTTTTTTCTTTTATGTACTGTACTGTACGTATGTATGTATGTATGTACGCTTACTTATTCAGGCTGTCAATTGTTAATCATTATTTGTGACCGATTTTTTTGCTCCCTCAGATTCCAGATTTTCAAATAGGTGTATCTCAGCCAAATATTGTCCTATCCTAACAAACCATACGTCAATGGAAAGCTTATTTATTCAGCTTTGAGATGGTGTATAAATCTCAATTTCAAAAAATGTACCCTTATGACTGGTTTTGTGGTCGAGGGTCACATTTAAAAAAACTAATGAAAAATAACTGCAATACCTAACCTGTACGTAAATTTAGTAATAAGGACATTCTCTAAAATCTTAATTTGGGACGTATACATGTTGTAGAAATATATTAATTGTATAAATATAAAATATATATGAATATAAAATTGTAATGAAATAATTAAATTAATTTTATTCAAATTATATTTGTGACCTATATTTTTTAAAAAGTAAAGAAATAAAAATAATTGTATTACATTTTATTTGTAACTTTTTAAAAATTAAAACATTTGATTTGAATTTGATTAAAATATGTGTGCAATTTTAATCATATATTCAAAATGGTAATCAAATGATTAAAATACTTTTTTAAAAATAATTACAAATAAATATTTAATTACTCATTAAAGAATATTTGCTGAGTAAAGCATGACATTTTAAGAAAAGTTTCTTATTGACATATATATGTATACACAATATATATTTTATATATTATAAAAAATAATTACAAATAAATATTTAATTACTCATTAAAGAATATTTGCTGAGTAAAGCATGACATTTTAAGAAAAGTTTCTTATTGACATATATATGTATACACAATATATATTTTATATATTATAATATTAATATAAAATAAATAAAATTGTTTTAATATAAATTTAGCTCCTCGGGTAGGATATTTGTGTATTTTTTACTGAAAAAAATGTAAAATATTCTTAAGAACACTTATTAAGAACTTTTTGTGCGTTTTCTAATTGACAGTAGAATTTTGTAGTAGTAGAAAAGGAGGAGTCCCAGTCTTTAGCCCCTCCCACTGCTCACTCTCCATCTGCCATCATTAGCAGACTCTAAAAAGCCTGACTTCCATCAGCGTCCGGTTCATGAGGGCATAGTACAGCGTGATCTGGTTCACCGTGAGCAGAGAGGAAACAGGAGCTGGTGTGCTGCAGCAGAAGCAGAGTTTCTGTGTTTGAGGTAGAGCCGTCTCAGAGGAGCACTTTGTTTACCAGCGAGAAGATCACCAATGTTTGTCAGTTTATGGACCACAAATGTTCATGACACAAATGGTGAAGGATCAGTTTATTACAGATGAGGCCTTAGTGACCATAAAGTGCTTTTGTAAACATTACATTTAATCGTTAAAAAAGGCATCTTTGATCTTTTAACAATGTTCTCTTGGATTTTACTTTCATTTACCCAAACGTGTTCTTTCAAAGAACATCTTTTGATATAGAGTATGACACAGCCGCTTCAAAAGCTTCGAATCAAGACCACAATTGCTGCAACTTTCCAGTCCTGAATTCTATTTGATTATGTTATACCATTGCGGTTGGGTTCAAAACATCCCAACCGCTGGGTCAAAACAACCCAATAGCTGGGTTTGTCCCTTTTTAACCCAGCGCTGGGTTATATTTAACCTAGCATTTTTTAGAGTGTAGCTAACTGGAAAAAAATCTGAATAAGTTGAACTATTAAAAATTATTACAACAAAAACTGAAAAAAATAAAAAAAATAAAGCTAAACAGAAATATTAAAAAAATTACAATCACTTAATACAATTGACTATAGCTTAACAAAATTAACTAAAACGGCATAAAAATAAATGGAAGTTAAACTGAAATATTTAAAAAATGACAAACACTTAATAAAGTTTACTAAAACTTAACATTTTTTAAACATTACATTTAATCGTTAAAAAAGGCATCTTTGATCTTTTAACAATGTTCTCTTGGATTTTACTTTCATTTACCCAAACGTGTTCTTTCAAAGAACGTCTTTTGATATAGAGTATGACACAGCCGCTTCAAAAGCTTCGAATCAAGACCACAATTGCTGCAACTTTCCAGTCCTGAATTCTATTTGATTATGTTATACCATTAAATATTTAATGCGTGGGTATATGAAAGCAAGGCATTTATCTGCATGAATTGCTCCTGTTTAGTCAAGGAAGTAATGTGCTTTAAGTAACATCTCTGTCATGCATACAAAAATTAACGCTCATTGGATTTTACTTTCATTTACCCAAACGTGTTCTTTCAAAGAACGTCTTTTGATATAGAGTATGACACAGCCGCTTCAAAAGCTTCGAATCAAGACCACAATTGCTGCAACTTTCCAGTCCTGAATTCTATTTGGTTATGTTATACCATTAAATATTTAATGCGTGGGTATATGAAAGCAAGGCATTTATCTGCATGAATCGCTCCTGTTTAGTCAAGGAAGTAATGTGCTTTAAGTAACATCTCTGTCATGCATACAAAAATTAACGCTAATCTCTCCGCCGCCTGGTTTCCAGCCAGGGCCCTGGAAGAGGTTTGTGGAGCAGTCAATGCGTCTCAGCACGAAAACAACACATAATACTTTACTGCAATGCTTTGATGTATCACTAATATTAAAGATTTAATTGCATTCGAATGTAAATTATACTGTAATGTCTACAGAAGATGAAACTGTCTAGTTGTCTAGTAACAGTCAGAGGAGAATAAAATGTAAATTCATGTTTAATAATATTTTATCATAAACATTAAATAAGTATATTTACATGTTTTATTTTATTTTTCAGATCTATTGGATTTTTCACACACTTTGTCTTGATAATCACAGGTCTGTGTTGTTACTTTAAGTATTTAATCGATCTTTATAATCTGTTTCAGAGGCCAGACGGTTGATGATAAACATGTTTTTGTGCTTGATCCGTATCTGGTGTCTCTCACTTCTGGTCAGTGTAAATGTTGACGTGGAGAATGTTCACACTGCTCTCTGAGCGCCTGCGGCGATACACTGGGAAAAGATTTAATTGGGCCTGTTAAGTATTAATTGACGTCACGTCAGCAGAGCCGTGCTTTGAACTGATTTAATAAATAGCCAAACTTCCGATGGCATGCTAATTATGGATTGTAATTAAGTTAAATGTCGAAATATATACATTATTTATTTATTTTGATACATTTTAACTTTTAACATTTTAAACTCTGATTATCAAGACAAAGTGGGACAAATCCACTATTTATTCATCTATTGATTATGATCAGAAAGAAACATTACCTGGTGTAACTGGCGTCATTTACATTTTGATATTGTTTAATCTTCTTGTTTTGGTTATGAAAAGCAAGGCATTTATCTGCATGAATTATATATATTATATATATATTTAATGCATTTATTTCTTTTGTTCCTAATCAGAAGTTGCAGAAATTTAGAGGGAAATTAATAAAAAATAGTAGCAGTGTTGTTATTGTTAATTAAACTTAAGCTATAAAAAATTGTTAATTTAAGGAAAGCTGAGATCAAATAAAATAAGTATTATGAAAAAAAAAAAAAAAAGAGAATATCCACTGGACGTAAACAACGTATGCTGTTCTGTGTCAGCTGCGTCACACGGATACGCTGTTTTCGTTCAGATCAAATCAAACGAACGTAGAAAACAGATCCGGCGTGATGCAGCTGACACAGAACAGCATACGCTGTTTACGTCCAGCTGATACTCTCCAAAATGGCGCTACAGGGTGACGCGTAGGAGACGAATTGTTGAATAAAGACGTTATTTTTTTTTTCTTTTGTGCACAAAAAGTATTCTCGTAGCTTCGTAAAATTATTTTTGGGTGAACTATCCCTTTAAATTAAAACTGAAATTAAAATAAATTAAAGCTAAATGGAAATGTATATATATATTAAAAAAAATGTAATAAAGCTTAACACATTTACTTAAACTCAAACTGAAAAAAAATAAAATAAAGCTAAACAGAAATATTAAAAAAATGGCCAGCATTTAACAAAAAAAAATTATTGAAAATATAAAAAATCAAATATGAATAAATAGTATAACTCTGTCTAGTAGTAAAAAAACTCTTCCATCAACTTTGGCAGTCCTCGCTGCGTGGTCTGAACAGTTACAGCACGCTGCTTTTGCATCTACCATATTTCCTGTGCTACACTGCAGACGTGTTGGGAGTGGCAGGCACTGGTAAATGAGAATGTCTTGCTGTTGCATGCGATTTATCAAAGTCTCCGTGCGCCGCAGCTCGGCACGCCGCAAGACTCTTGAACTCTATTTAGGGCACAGTTAGGTAAACCCACAGTGATCCTGGCTGTCATAGCTTATGACAAAAATCAATAGCCAAACCAGTGTGTCCAACAAAGGCCTGCCTGTGCAGCAGCGACTGCAGTGGAGATTACAGCGCTCGCATGACCTGCTTCGTTAGCGCGCCTGCGTGTGTGAAGGCTTTTTATGTGGGACACGAAAATCTTGCCTTTTCTCTCTCTCTCTCTCGCTCTCCCATTCCGCCTCTCTCTTTTTTAAAGCGTGGCATAAATCCGGGAGATGAAAATGTCATGGAGCAGGTTCATTTTGCAAAGAGGTTTTGATTGCCATGCGCGTGTAATTGATTGTTCCAAGGACAGGGGGAAATCTAGAAATGTCATAACAGCCTCTGCTTAGGTCTCTCCTGCTGCTAGACAATCAATGAGAAGTAAAAAGAGCTATCGATCGGCGCGTGGCAAAAACTGTAGCCTGAGACGGCAAGGAGATCCGTGGCCAAAGTGGCAGAGCGGCAGACCTGTCAACAGCGCCTCAGAATTAGAGGGTCTCCTGCGACGCTGGCGTTACCCAGACAGAAAGAAACATTACCTGGTGTAACTGGCGTCATTTACATTTTGATATTGTTTAATCTTCTTGTTTTGGTTATGAAAAGCAAGGCATTTATCTGCATGAATTATATATATTATATATATATTTAATGCATTTATTTCTTTTGTTCCTAATCAGAAGTTGCAGAAATTTAGAGGGAAATTAATAAAAAATAGTAGCAGTGTTGTTATTGTTAATTAAACTTAAGCTATAAAAAATTGTTAATTTAAGGAAAGCTGAGATGAATAAATAGTATAACTCTGTCTAGTAGTAAAAAAACTCTTCCATCAACTTTGGCAGTCCTCGCTGCGTGGTCTGAACAGTTACAGCACGCTGCTTTTGCATCTACCATATTTCCTGTGCTACACTGCAGACGTGTTGGGAGTGGCAGGCACTGGTAAATGAGAATGTCTTGCTGTTGCATGCGATTTATCAAAGTCTCCGTGCGCCGCAGCTCGGCACGCCGCAAGACTCTTGAACTCTATTTAGGGCACAGTTAGGTAAACCCACAGTGATCCTGGCTGTCATAGCTTATGACAAAAATCAATAGCCAAACCAGTGTGTCCAACAAAGGCCTGCCTGTGCAGCAGCGACTGCAGTGGAGATTACAGCGCTCGCATGACCTGCTTCGTTAGCGCGCCTGCGTGTGTGAAGGCTTTTTATGTGGGACACGAAAATCTTGCCTTTTCTCTCTCTCTCTCTCGCTCTCCCATTCCGCCTCTCTCTTTTTTAAAGCGTGGCATAAATCCGGGAGATGAAAATGTCATGGAGCAGGTTCATTTTGCAAAGAGGTTTTGATTGCCATGCGCGTGTAATTGATTGTTCCAAGGACAGGGGGAAATCTAGAAATGTCATAACAGCCTCTGCTTAGGTCTCTCCTGCTGCTAGACAATCAATGAGAAGTAAAAAGAGCTATCGATCGGCGCGTGGCAAAAACTGTAGCCTGAGACGGCAAGGAGATCCGTGGCCAAAGTGGCAGAGCGGCAGACCTGTCAACAGCGCCTCAGAATTAGAGGGTCTCCTGCGACGCTGGCGTTACCTTTCGCATATTCGCGGAGGGCCGGAGATGTTGCAGCTGTTCGCCCTCCCGAACCGATCGATGATAGAAATGTTACCGCTACGGGGGTAAATGTTTGATGACGTGCTGATAGAAACATTAGCATTAGGGCAGGCAGCGGGAAAAGTTCTTGCCTGAGTGTTGCGTTCGTTCCTTGAACTAATGCAAATCACACCCCTGACTGAACGCTGACTGACAGATTTACCCCCAACAGAACCTCACACGTCTCGAAGGGGATGATTAGCCCGCCAGAGTGGCACGCTAAAAGGATACGTCCAGCAAGAAAACCCCAACGCCTCGTAGAGCGCGTTTTTAACTCTTATTATTACTGTTCCCTCTGTATTAGTGGAGTTTTACAGCAATTTGTGCAGACGCTGTCTAATTCTGTTGCTGCAGTAGTGACCGACGCCGTATATGAATTATTGTTTATTGTTTTCATGCCATGTCATGTCCTTTTTAGCTTCTGCCATATTTGACTAGAATCTAGTATCTGTGGCATGAGTTTAATTGGACACATGGCCTCACCACATCAACATATAATCAAAACTATTTATTTTGCAATGCTATTAGTTGTAATTTTATTATAATTTTTTATTTTAATAATCGTAAATATTACATTTATTACATTATACTTGATCAGCTATAATACAATGTAAATGAGTAATCAGTCATTGGAAGAGAGGAATAAAAAAAAATATATATATTTTTTTTAAATAAAAGATCTAAGCTGTGTCCGAAATCGCTTACTCATTCACTAATCCCTATATAGAGCCGATCCTCCCTATACGCAAAATACGCAAGCTGCGTAGGGCCCCCGAAACACCAGGGGGCCCCCTTGCTCTCAAAGATGATTTAATTTTAGTTTCGTTTTTGAAATTGGCCAGCGGTTATGAACACATGAATGTTAATTTCTTTTAATGCGGTGCACTGTCGCCCTTTCAACGTAAAAATCAGTCGAATCATGTAATGTGAATGTCGAACAGTCATGCTCGAGACTAAAAAACGAGCTTTGTGGTTTCATTGATAGTATATTACTAATTTATTTTGTATTGCTTTGTTCATAATCATTAAATACTATTAAAATACTGTCAACAAAAATAAACACACATGAACACGTGTTCTTAATTGTATTTATTGTTTGTAGTATTTTGAAACTCTCCCGAGCACCGCTTTGCACTCATATAAGATGCCAATGGCGACCGTTAATTTTACATAAGAATGAATACGCTACCAACGGACATTAAATATCCACCAAATGCTATCATCTTTTTTGTAAATTAACAAAGATGCCACCTCAGTAAATTAATAAAATATTAAACTGAGTTAATGCCTACATAATATATTTTAATATAAATTAAAATATTAAATATAAAAAAAATATATAAATATAAAACAGAAATACTAAAGATGTAAACGTCGTCTCTCATTCAAACTCTCCCGCTCTCTCTTCCAGCTCGTCCAAGAAAAAAACATCGTCTTATATTCGGGTCAATACGGTATTTATAATACAATTTATAGAATATTTTATAATGTTTGATTATAATAAATAGCTACCAGATTTTTTTTTTTTTTTTTTAAGAATTTATCTTGGTAATCAAAGTTTGACTTTTTATTTTAAGTATATAAGATATATTTAATCTCACTTTATAATACATTTAAGAGGTGGAAATATTTTCGCTTGATGCAGATTTGGTATTTTTCACTTTGTCATTATTTGTTTTTATTTACTATTAATTAGCTTTTTCTTTTTTTCTTTTTTACCGAAACAGATGTGTGACCTGCTGGGGGTCGTGACCTTCTAGTCTTGACAGGTTGTAGCTGTGGTGCTCATGTGGGTAATGCAGGTTTTTGTCTTGCTGGCGACCCCCCGAAAACTTCCTGATACTTTTTACTACATCTATCAAAAAGCCAGAAAATGAAAAATAAGCCTAAACTTAATATATTCCAAATGAAAAGTGCAAAAGTTACATCTTACTTGTGTCATTTCTATTTTTCTGTATTGGTTTTAAAAGCTGCTTCAATCAAGAGTTGAACACAGACGTCTGATGGAT
Organism: Sinocyclocheilus rhinocerous; assembly: GCF_001515625.1. Lineage (NCBI taxonomy): Eukaryota > Metazoa > Chordata > Actinopteri > Cypriniformes > Cyprinidae > Sinocyclocheilus > Sinocyclocheilus rhinocerous. The sequence goes on along the minus strand of NW_015644664.1, from coordinate 336,569 downwards.
CCTCATTTTGAAGCGCTGTATTAAATTACACACGCATATTATATTTCTCAATGCTTTTTTTTTTTTAACTTTTTCGCTTCTTTTTTAATATCGCACTCTTTCAACTGTCTTTCTTAAACTCCTAAAAAAAGACCCATATAACTTCATTTTAGGTGCATGAAATTTCAAGCCAGCACATTTTTTTTCACAAGTACATTAAAACGACTGTGCCAGAGGAAATGATACAGATTACACTCACTTTGATCCATCAAAGTGCAAAATCAGTAACTCATTACAGTTTTTGTAGGTTTAGAATATGGTTCATCAAAACGTCTGACACCATTGTGCAAAAAAATAAAACTGGAAATACATCACTGTCTCTTTTACAATTAAAAAACGTTTTTGTTCCAGCCTTTGATCACACTTACAGTAATAAGAACTGACTCTTAAGAAAAAAACATAATAATACCGCTACTGTATATACGAATCAGATGTGAAAAGCGCATTTAATGCTAGCGTTTCTCTTCGCTCTTCTGCAACCATTTGGCTGGGAATCAGGCAGCTCTTTGAAATCCAGCTGCCGCTGTCTTATGCCAGGAGTCTTTCCCAACGGATTAATGTTATAAACACTTAGTGGCTGATTTATGATGGACACCTTCGGTTTTTTGACCTCTGAATATCCCTGTCTGAAGATATAAATTCGTTGTGACACAGATTGGAGGGTTTACAGAAGTTTATGACATGCTAAATCTCTGCACAGGCGTGGCAGTGCCTTATTTTGTAAGCCTAGTTGGACCGAAGGCTGTTTTCATTGCTCTGATATAGCGCAGAAAGCCCAACGATGGCGCGCAGGCCTGCGGCGGACGAGCCTGGCTTCTTTGAGAGGTTAAATGAATGAGGTGCCATGCACGCGCGATTACGAAAGGCATTCATGTATGCACTGCTTCGACCAAATCAAAATAATGCATATTGAATATTACTGAAATGAATACAAATAGCCCACGTCAGGGATCAAATTATGCTTTGGTTGTTCTATTGGCTCAGACATCAATAACAGAACAGGGGGGTGGGATTCGACTGCTGTTGGCCTGCTAGCGTGGCCGCGTCCTAGCAGTGGATTATGGGAAAGGCTGGTGTATCTCATGTCTGTGGGAGTGGTGTCCTTGTGTTTGATCTTGTTCTCCGAAATCCTGCCGCTTGGCTGGGATCACAAGCTGGCTAACACGAGCTCCCTGTTACAAATGGGTAAGGAAGGGAAATGTAACCATTCATGAAGGGATTTCGGAGAGATCTGGGCCTGGAAGGTTAACATGTGCCCGTGGTATTGTGTATTAATGTGTATCCCAGATGCTCAGACGATGGAGAAATTGGAGCCCAGGGAACAGTGACTGCAATAATGCCAGCCACATCAGTTTATGAAATGGGTGCCTTTTCCAGCTTGATAGGGGTTTTAAAGGAAATCTATTAATTGTTTTAGCAGACAAATAATATTCAAACTAAATTCATATATTTCAATATTGAAGAAATTCATTTTATTTAGCAAGGATGTGTTAAATTGATCAAAAGTGACAGTAAAGTCAATGTTACAAAAGATTTCTCGTTTAAATAAATTCTTTTGAACTTTCTATTCATCAAAGAATCCTGAAAATTTAAATGTATCATGATTTACACAAAAATAGTAAGTAGACCAACTTTTGCAGCATTGATAATAATAATAATAATTGTTTCCTGAGCAGCAAATCAGCATATTAGAATGATTTCTGACTGTTTTACAGTTTAATTTGGCATTGCAGAAGAATTAGATTCTGGTGTGTCTAGAAACATCCACTTAACAATTACACATTTTTAAATTTAGTATATGAAGTCAAATGGCACCTATTTTGCAGAATGACCCAACCTTCTAGAATGAAAGAAAACTGCTTAATTTAATCGCCATACAAAAATAATAGGCAACACTGTCTTAGTCAGGTAATTTTATGCATAGCAATAGAGTGTCAAAATAAAATTAATATGTCAAAATACTGTAAAATTAGCAAGTATTTTGTTTAGATTGTCTTGAAGTGTAAGAACACAGTTGCCAGGCTGAGTGGATCTAGCAGCATGTCCAAGTAATGAAACATGCATTAAAGCATTTTAATTGCTCTGAATGAGACACTCCTCAGACCTGTCCTGTTTTTATATTAGGTTGAAGAGTATTACAATGTTCACTAAAATGCAGTGTGGTTGACTAATGCATGTTTAATTTAACCGTCTATCTTTCATCCGCAGTCCAAATAGCAGTTGATTGATTCCTCCAGGTGTACGGTGTCATGGTTACTTTGCTTGTTTAGATTGTAACTATCGTAAAAATCTCAAAGATATGCAGAAACATGCCAGTCACTGAAGAAAATAAATAAATCACATTGCACCATGATGTATTTCGTTGTAACAGAACAAGGATTGTGCAATAGTGCACAGGAAGACAGGGTTAATTTCAGTCTCCATATTTAATATTTTTGGATCCCACACATCCTGTAAATCATCGAAAGCTCAGCAAATACTGTTGTCCGTCATGATGCCAGTCGACTGGTTGAGTGATTTACAAACCGTTGAGACACCATCCACACAATCTCACTCCTTTTGTCAAAACAATATATACACATTGCAATACATAAAACATGATTCTACTCTTGGAAACCGCTAGTGCATGAGCACATTTTGGGATGCAATCGTCCGTCGGAGTCAGTCATTTGAGAAATCTTCATTGCGGAAGATCAAGGTCGTGGCACGTCGGGAAGCTTTCGTATGGGCACCCCCTGTTGGAGGGACCCCATTCTTTAGGTTTGTTTGGAGAGGCTAAATCCCAGCTCCATCTTTATCCATTTGCTGACATCGGTTCACCTCCAGGCTTACTCCTGAGGCACCTTTGAAATATTGATAAAAAGTCTTATTTTCAGAATCCAAAGGCACAGGATATGGCGAGGGCTACACAGCGTAGCACTTTTAGCCCTCCTATTTGAGAGTTGCTCTCATTGAGCATCACCAGCTCAGAAAAATATTAACCACATGAAAGGCAAGTGCCTGGCCCGGGCTGTTAGGTCCTATGTATATTTAACTGAGCAGATCTGCGTGTAATAGCACTTGAAATTCAAAGTGCTATCCAAATATGTGTTCATAAAATATAGATGATCTTGATTTTTCTTAACCGGGGCGATTGATGTAATTGACGGCCTTGGATATATTTTATTAAGTGAATAATACAGTACGGTTTAAGAAGTGATGAAAGATTTAGGAAATGATTTTGAATCTAGTCAATAGTGGTTAATTTTGTAGCAAATATTCAGCAGGGATCAGAAGGATGCCAGGTTGCATTTAACTATTTTTAGGTTAACTGCATTTATGCGGTCTTATGATGTTTTTGCCTCATTCTGAATGAGAATGATTGACAGTAAATAAAAACTTTCCAGACATTGTGAACCCACTTTTTAACCGTTTAATCTTTAAAAGTGAAATATATCTTCAGATCAAGTTTATCGCACACAGGGCTCTTTTAGATTAGGTTTTGAGATGTGTAGGAATCAACTAGGCTCCTATCAAATAGTTTTACAACTAGACTATTGCGATAATGCTCATCACCTTTTACTCTGTTGGTGTAAACAGATGAAACCTTTGGAAAACTAAGTCAGTGACTTATGAATCACACATGCTGCCAAATTGCCCACTATTACAAGGAGAAGATTACAGGCACACAAGCTTCTGTGAGAAAGGATTACAATGCTACACTTGAAGAAGGATGACAGTACTTCAGACAATATTTCTAATAATAAATGACATCAACTTCATTTTTGTATTCTCTTGTTTTTCCCTTAAACCTTTGTTGCTCAAAAATATATTGTATATATGCCTAAAAGACATTCAAATTTGTTTTGTTTGTACAGTTATAACTAGGGTTGTTTTTTAATACATTTATATGTAATTATTAAAAAAGGCTTGTGCAACTGTAACATACTAATGCACAAACTGAAGGACATTCATCTAAAGCCTTTGAATTATCTGCATTTGAGGTCTTTTCTCATGAAATATTGATATATGTGATTATTTGTGACTCATCTGATTAATCACTGTATCATGTAATTAATTTGATTACATTTCATTTGACAGCCCTAATAACGCCACTCTCTGTTTGTTCTGTTTTCAGCATATGAGCCAGATGATGATGTTGGTGTCCAAGAGTCGATCACAGGGGAGGAGGGCGAAAATGAAATGCAGGCCGAGGATGAGAATTCTGAGAGGCCCACTTCCAAGGACAAAGAAGACAAAGACATAGACAACAAAAGCAGCTACAGCTTCCAGAACTCTCCGGTCAGTGTCCTCTCCAACCAGGAGGTTGAGCTGGAATCCCGTCTGAGCGATGGCAGTGACAGACTGTCTGACTTTAAGACCTCACCACCAGGAAGTCAGAAGGACACAGAGAGCCAGGGCTCGAAACTGAAGGATGACATGCACAGTAGCCTGGAGAAAATGAGGGCTGCTTATGCCAACTTCCTTTCAGACTCCTACTGGTCAAAGATTGGACTAGATTTGAAGGTTGCTAACGCTCGCAGCAAAGCAAATTGTGACAGCACCAACGGGAGCACCAAGAGCGAGTTTGACTGGCACCAGGACGCACTTTCAAAAACCCTGCAGCAAACGCTGTCCCCGAAACCTGTGTCAAAGCCTAATCTATTCAGCTCTGTCCACCTGTACAGGCAAAGTAGCAAAGCGTGCGGTGCGGTCTTTACGGGAGCCAGCCGTTTCCGCTGCAAAGACTGCAGTGCGGCGTATGACACCCTGGTAGAGTTGACTATACACATGAACAAGAGTGGCCACTACCAGGATGACAACCACAACAGACAAAACATCGCCTCCACTTCATCATCCAAGAACCGAAAGAGGAGCCTTCAAGACATGGAAGGCAAAGAAGATGCACAAAAAGTGCTGAAGTGTATGTTCTGTGGCCACTCTTTCGATTCTCTGCAAGACCTGAGTGTCCACATGATCAAAACGAAGCATTACCAGAAAGTGCCTTTGAAAGAACCTATTCCAGTTATCACTCCCAAATTAGTCCCACCAGCAAAAAAACGTGCATTTGAAGCCACAAGGCCTTGTTCGCCCGACTCCACCACAGGGGCTTCGGGTTACAGTGAGGCACAAAGGTCGTCTGGCCTCGCCAACGCTCCCAACAACCGCTACGGCTATCAGAACGGTGCTAGTTACACATGGCAGTTTGAGACATGCAAATCTCAGATCCTGAAGTGCATGGAGTGCGGAAGCTCCCACGATACGCTCCAGCAGCTCACCACTCACATGATGGTCACCGGCCACTTCATTAAAGTGACAAATTCAGCCTCCAAGAAAGGCAAACAGCTAGCCCTCGATCCTCTAGCAATAGAGAAAATGCAGACACTTGCTGAGCCAGCAGTGAACGAACTTGAAGAAGAAAAAGTTTCTCCGAAGAGCACAGCATCTGGTGACTCTGAGAGGGCTACTCCGAGGGATATGTCACCAGACAAAGCTGACAAGAATGGAGACAAGGAAGAAAAACAAGATGAGGAGGACCAGAAGTCCACTGACGCCGGTTTCAAGTACCCGTACTTGCGAGAAGAAGACCTTGAGCAGGGGTCCAGTGGAGGCGGTGACATTCTCAAGTCTTTAGCAAACACGGTGGCTTCGGCAATCAATAAAGCTCAAACAGGGACCCCCAGCTGGAGCGCTTACCCCAGCATTCATGCGGCCTATCAGCTATCAGGGGTGATTAAGACTGCCTCCTTCTCCTCTTCCCCTCCCATCCAGCTCAAGCAGAATCTCAACCACAAGCACAGAGCCATCGCACCCAAGGGGAAGTTCTATCAGGGACTTCGGGGACTTGAAAGTTTCCAGGGACATCACAATTCGGCCATCAAAAAGGAGAGGGGTGGCGCATCTGATGGCAAAGAGAGCCAGAGCAGTAGGTTTGATCTGTTGGAGAATGATGACAGTGATTGTCAGGATGATTCCTCCTCCTCTTCAAAGCTGGATGCAGACTGTGTAAGTGAAGAGAATGACACAATCAAAGGGAAGTTGAGCCCAGCTTTCTCTGACAGAGGGAACCCGTCACCTAGCCCCCCTGCCAGCAACGGGCACAGCAGTTCTTCAGAGCTTGTCAGCGACTCCCAGGAAGTCTTTAGCATAAGCCCTCTAAGCGCACTACAGTCTGTCTTGAACAATCATTTGGGTAAAGCAAACAAGCCCAGGCCCGAAAGCATCCTCTCCCATCGCACACAATCCATCTTTTCAGAACTGAATAGAGGTTTAGAGAAACCAGTTTCAGCACTCTCAGCATCTGCTGCCATCAGGCCCAGCAATAGCTTCATGTACACAAATGACGACCAGCCAATAGACTTGACAAAACACAAACACAACAAACCAAACGCTTCCCTCTTATTGCAGTCCTCCACTCCCGTGCCCAAGAAACATGCGCTGTCTGACATTGCTGACATGGTGAAGGTTCTTCCAAAAGCCACAACCCCAAAGCCCTCAATGCCAGCGAGAGTGCCTGCCATGAAGCTGGAGACCGACGTGCGACGATTCGAAGACGTCTCCAGCGAAATGTACTCGGTTCACAAGCGTAAAGGCAGACAGTCCAACTGGAACCCCCAGCATCTGCTCATCCTTCAAGCCCAGTTCGCCTCTAGCCTTTTTCAGACTTCGGAGGGCAAGTATCTCCTCTCAGACCTCGGGCCTCAGGAGAGGATGCACATCTCCAAGTTCACCGGGCTTTCCATGACCACCATCAGCCACTGGCTCGCCAACGTCAAGTACCAGCTTAGGAAAACGGGAGGGACCAAGTTTTTGAAGAACATGGACACTGGCCATCCGATCTTCTACTGCAATGACTGTGCATCGCAATTCAGAACGCCCTCTGCGTTTATATCCCACCTGGAGAACCACCTGGGTTTCCAAATCAAGGACATGAACAAACTACCCATAGAACATCCGACTAAAGTAACAGAGCCCGAACTTTCAAAGGCGCTCAATGTCCGGCTGACGGATTTGCAGATCACAGAGGAGGAATCTGACTCAAAGTTCAAATGCAAGCTTTGCAGTCGGACATTTGCCAGCAATCACGCGGTCAAACTTCACTTGAGTAAAACTCACAGTAAATCCCCCGAGAATCATTCACAGTTTGTGGAAATGGACAAAGAGTAGCTTTGTTGATTTTTACTACTTGTAGTTATCTTGTTGGTAAATAACTGTAATTGCTCTGCTTTTATAAAACACGGGTCAAAGTTTTTTTTTTTTTCTGTCCATTTTTTTCCATAATGTTTCAAGTAGCATTACGTAGAATGCTTAAACTTCAACTTCAGAGTCAACATTTCATCATATTGAGGACTAAATGGACACACTGGCTGGGTTAGAATGAAGTGTACTGTTAGAAAATAAATGATCATAAAAAGATTAAGAATACATTGACGTAAGTCTTTGCACCCTGTTCAAATGCACCACCAGTAATGAAATGTATTACTGCTTGAGACATAAATGCTGATGTTTGCATGCAATAGCTCTGGCTATGACTACTATTTATTTGTATGATATGGCAAGTTTTAACTGTATTACGTTTAACAACAAATTGATCGATGCATTAACTGTAATTTGCAGATCTGATCATGCACTTGTGTGAACACACAGGTGCTCAGACAGGTAGCCATACACACATTAAAAACATTTACTGAAATGTACAGTATATTTGCTCTGTAAAATGTTTGTGTCGCAACGATAGAACAGACAAGCACTTTAATAAAAGTTTAATCACATTTAGGCGCAGATTCAGTGTGTGGGCTTACAGATTTGGACAGGTTTGACACGAGGAAGTCTCACATTAATGTATATTTAGCATCGTAGAAAAAAGTGTCTCATCAGAAAATGCTTAGTGAGACAAAAGAACACTGCACCTTTTATACCAATATTAATAAAGCATTAACATTTTCTAACTGTCTACAAGTCTTCACTTCAAATCCATTATTATTGACTGGAACAAAGCAAAATCAATGTTTTAAAAAAAAAAAAATTCTTTCAGTATGTTCCTTCTTTCTAGAAAATTGTTTTGATTATATTTACCATGTAGGTAGGTGTTTTTTTTTTTGTTTGTTTTTTTAAAGAAGTGAACAATAAAACCAGGTAGCTTTCTACCAATGGTTGAACTGTTCTCAAGACATTTTTTCAAATAAATGTCAGGTCGGGGCAGGTTGTCACATGTGTTATAAATGTACACGATTTATTAAGTACAGTATGTACTATTTACATTTTTGCTCTTTCATGATTTTTTAAAAATAGTTTTATTGTTAATTAAAGGCTGTTCAATGTCAGATTGCACCCCACACAACAAACAGTATTCTTAATGAAATGTTGTTTGTTTGTTTTTTCTGGGAAAGGGTGAAATTATTCAGTTTTCATTGTTTTTGTAGCCAAGACTACATAAATCGTGAAATATTCATTGGAGTAATAAGACAACTAGCCCCATTCTCACCTATAACATTTAACCCTGATGATGTCACTCGGCTATCAAGAATCGCTTATGATACACCTCAGCTTCCAAATATGAAAAATTATAATTACCCTCTGAACTTGCAACATTTTATGCGATTTCCTTCCTTTTTTTTAGCAATCAAGCCACCAATTACCACTCCCCATCGTATCTGTTTTATAACAGGAAAGTGACATTTGATAGTAAATGGGAGAAAGCACCTGGTGATTTGCGCATCCTGACACCGGCGTGCCCTCCATTGTTGGAAATGAGCAGGCAATCACGATAGCTCATCAGATGACTCCTAATGCAGTTAAAGTATTCCGCAATAATTCCTCCTTGCATTTATAATTACAGCCATAGAGTGCACACCTCAGTGCACAGATTAAAGCCATAAATTATTTAGCGCCTTGCCTCACCGATGGATTCCTGATTCCCTCCGTTGAGCCATTATGCTTCAGAATACCAACTTCCTTTAAATGGAAGCCCGAGGATGATTTAAGATAGGCTGAACAATATGACAAAATGAACGCAATATTCCGGTCATTTGTGTTTCTTAATTAAAATTGAGAGTGTGCCTCTGAAGTGTCTCGTCAAATGAAAGCGTGCCACGGCTGCGGTAACTCACAATTGAGTCATTTAGCCTTTGCGGTTAATGGCGAAATTTGAAACGACCCTGCCACTGGATGGGCACGTGTGACGGGGAGCATTTGAAATGGTTTTCGAGGTAGCCGCTCAATGTCAGAGATTCACATTAAGGGCCTGGATCCTTTTCGTCATTGTAATCAGGGGGAGGAAATTAGCTGTTTCTAATATTAATTCAGAACAATAATTCAAAGTCATTTGAGATTTATTGCCACATTAAAGGCGAGCGCCAATCGGATACACAATCGGGTTTAAACAACCCCGCAATTAATTAACTGTGTCTCTTATGTTTATACAGGATGGCAGTGGAAAAAAAATAAAAGCAACACCGCATGCTAAAAGAACAATAGGATGAGAGTAAATGAACAAGCGATTATGCTGATTATTACATTACTGTCCTGATAAATATTGCTGGGCAATTACCAAAGGCCTTTTTTAAGATCTGGGATGTGTCTCATTTCACTCCCTACTTCTCCATAATGTAAATCTGTATATCGCGAACATAAATTTGATCATTATAGACGACTTGCAGTAAGAAAACAACATTTCTGGTCCTGTACTGCATAAGTGAGTACTTGCTACTAAACTAGTGAGCGTATTGAGACACACCCCTGGTTATCGACTTCCACATCGCTGAATGCTTATGGACCCCTGCATTCTCTGTCATTTCAAAGTCTTAGTCATTTAGAAGGAAGATTTTTTGCAAAACACATCTACATAGACAGAGCTTTCCCCTGAATGCCTAATCCAGCAAATGTGCTTGTACCGTCTTCTCCGGGCCCGTGTGGATCATCTTGTCAGACAGCCACTTGAGAAGTGTCAGTCCTCTGCCTAATTAAGTCACAGCGGTGGAAAAGGGCCGTGTGCATCCAGACACTGATTTTAAACCACACAGAAATAACGCATTTTAAGCGCACTAACTGGACTGAAAATAAACTCAAATTTGTGGGTAAAAATGTCAGAGAGTCGTTAAGTGTCACATGTCAAATGAACAGCAAAATAATGGGGGACCCTGGAGTGAAATGACTTGTGTTGGAACATTTCCACAGTTTTCTACTCTTAAGAGACGGGTTAAAAAGTGAGCACGTCGTTTAACCTGGGACGCCAATTATTTATGAATTAGTTTGCGAATTTTTATCAAAACGCTATGCTTGCACAGTATGGCAGAGAATGTCTCTGGATAATCTTATACATCAGACGTCCTTAAAATGTATTATCATTATTCTTTATTAAATATTAGCATACTTTGACATGGCATAAGACTGCAACTAAATGCTCCCAAATTTGATAAAAACAAATAGATAAGATTTTGCCACAATCTATATTGGTTTCTTCAAACATCATCTCGTCAGAGCATGCGCCAGCATTTAAATCACAGCACAAGCCGTAATATCTGATTTGTGAAAGTATGATTCTTTCTAACTCCGTCACTGAATCACGAGTCATATTTCGATTATGTTTGATTGGTAATGGACTGTTTTCGTAGACTGTGATGACGCAGTTCCATAGCTAATATTAACATTGTAAATCTGGCAACGTTTTTTTTTTAATATATTTGCATTTAAGAAAAATGAATATACATTTATAACTCTCACTCTAAAAAATGCTGGGTTGTTTCAACCCAACATTGGGTCAAATATGGACTAACCCAAGCTGTTGGGTTAAATTTTTCAATTACATTTTTAACCCACAAGTTGGGTTAGTCCATATTTGACCCAAAGTTGGGTTGAAACAACCCAGCATTTTTTTAGAGTGTATAGTTAGTGTTAAATCTCTCAATATTTATTTTCATTAATTTATTTTTTATTTTATTCATTAATTTATGAAACATTTATAGAAATTATATTGTGTTTTTTATTCTTTTTATTTTATTTTTTGCTTTCTAGTGCAAATGGGAACACACTGACTGTCAGTTTACTTACTGATTATTCATATGACAACATGTAATTAAAGATACATACAGTATTCACAATAGAGTATTTAAGGAACATTTACGTTCCAATGTTTAAATGTTTTGTAAAATAAAATAAAAAAGTGATAAATTGATAACTATACACTAACTTTTTATTATTAGCAGTTTCATTGTTCAATTTCAGTGTTGTTTTGACATGCTGTTCCAGACCATGATTCTCATTACTGGGAAAAAAATAAATAAATCTTGACAATCACTGCATGCTCATAAATCCATACGGAAATGTGCGGTCACATCGTAACTTCCTTTTAGATTTTACAGGCTTTCCAGAGCTGTTTACATGAATGCAGTCTGTATCGGGACGGCGGGTTTGGGCAGGGCATATGGGCTGTGTTTTGAGCTTTGGGTCAGTGAACCTCCAGCTATGTTTACAGGATGAGGGGGAAAGCTGAATCCTGATGGAGTCACAGCTAATTCATATCTCCATGAGTGACAGATAACCTGAGGGCTACCGGCCTGACAGCAGGACCCATTACATCCTCCTGGCTCGCGTGCTCACAGATGGCCTGCACGTGACTGCTGGAGTTGGCACACACACTCGCTCATGCACGCATTAGCTCAGATATACACATGCCAATAGACAAGACTGTCAAAATAGATTGAGATGTACCAACAACAGTAACCCGAGGCCTTTTGGGCTCCATTTAATAGAAACACATAACTGATGTTCCATTTTTCCACTGTCAGCATCAGGAACGCCACTGATAATGGCAATTCATAAGCAATAGATGCATGCTCACATTTATACAGCACTGACATGCTTTATTCATGCACATATCACAGTCTGCATCAGTCTTACATCACATAAAGCTGCTGATATACTGTTTGAGAGTGTTCAGAGACAGTATAAAGAGGAGACGAATGAATGGGAGAAACTGCAATGCCAGTCATCAGCCATTCTCAATGTGCATGAATGTTAGCTGGCCCAACCTGACAGAAAGCCAACACAACCTGTTAATGGTTTAATTGTCTTTGAACTAATACTGCAAAACTGTTAAATAATTTAAGTCATTCAAGAAATTATTTTAAAAATATATATTTTTTTAAGATTGATTTTTTTTTAAAGATTGTAATTTTGCCACAAAATACCCACGACATGAAGGTATAGTAAAAAATAAATACTGAAGTTAAAATTTAAAGTAATATATTTGTTACAGATAGACAGACAGATAGAAAGAATACATACTCCTTAAATTTCCTAAAATATTAAATGACAATAATAAATAATATTAACAAAACAAACTTACTTGTGTTATCTTTGACTAATATTTAAATTAGTTTGATGATCTGAAACATTAAAGTGTGACAAACATGCAAAAAAATAAGAAATCAGGAAGGGGGCCAATACTTTTTCACACCACTGTATATATATATATATTTAAATATTTATTATATAATATATACAGTATAACCTAACTCCTAAATTTCAACTTATGAAAATGATACTGAAATAATTTTTGTATTTTTTTCCATTGTTGTTTTTAAAAGTATCTTTTTGATTCTTTTAAAAAGTGAAGTTCCAAAATAATAGAAAATTATGAAACTTTATGTAAAAAATGTGTCCTGCATTTTTCATGTCACTACTGTATGTTTTAGTCCATTGGCTGTGATTTTAACTACACCGCTAAATTTATGATCAGGAAATATTCCTGTGTCCCCCCTCTCTCATAGCTACAAGGTGTGAGAAGGTGGGTCTCATCATTTTGAGGTAAATGTGTTCAAAAGTCTTGAAAAATCTGTGTGTAACTTTAAGGAACGTCATTATCGAACACCTTTTTTCTGCAATTAAGCACACTTTTTTGGGAGTTATTCTATAACATTTAGTTTTTATATGTGTATCACTGTTCAGAACTGTGCTAGCTAACCATGTGCTGATTAGCATCTTTGAGCTAGGTTCAAAAGTATCTAAAATTGTCACTACCGAAACGGTTATGTGTTTCCGAGCCGACAGAAGCTGTACTTTACTGGAAATAGCTGCCGGAGGAACTGGCAAGATGGCTGCTGACTGTTCTGAATCGCTTCGGGATGGTATCACCGTACAATCGCCCTACAATGGCCAATCTGCCGTGGTTGTGTTGGGATGGCACACGGGGCCGAGACTGCTGTCTGTGGCAATAGGCCACATTTGGCACATTTCTGCTTTGCTAGCTAGCAACAGCTGGAGCGAGCAGTCGGACGGTCGTCAGGAATCAGCATGGCAGCCGTGATTGTGCTGACACCGGCACAGGGCCTGGCCAGGAGATCAGTGCCCAATGAAAATGTGTGATTTGTTGCTTTTAGATTTGGGTGATGTCAGCTCCAATTTGAGGAGGCTCTCCGGCCCTCGGGCGAGTCGCTGGGACACGACCACATACTGATGAAGTGCTGGCAATCGGGACCCAGTTCTTTCATCCGGGCCGTAATGGAGGCCTAAACCATTGCGCACTCTCTCATTCTGATGTGCTATTGGCATTCGCTCACCTTTGAAGAGAAAAATGAAAGAGTGCCATTGAACCCATACATCTCTAGGCATTGTAGAAGTAGCTTGCAATGAGCAGCTTGATTATAGTTTTACACGCAGACGTCGTGAATACAAGAGGTCAGGAAAAAGGTCTAAATAATCACATGTATGTTGGTGAATCTTTCCAAATGTTGTGATTATAAGAGGTTTTGCTGGAGTTATTAGTATTGAATGTGAAATTGGCTGCGGTACAAAGAAGTGTAATGAGACGCTATCATCACTTTGATTTAAGACTGGGACGTCTGTCTTTATGCTGTCTGTTTTTTACCTTGCATGCACCTTTGTTCAAGAAGTACGCTTCAGATGTGCAAATCAGGAACTGGCAGACTAGGAATTCTGAGATAAATTTCAATTATATCTATTGTAAATTAAAGAGATGTGGTTAGACCAGTGGTTCTCAAACTTTTTTGGTCGCGCCCCCCTTTAAACCTATAAAAAAATCTGGCGCCCCCACCTCAGACTACCAAATAATTTCACTAAACATTATGAAAAATTAATGTTTTTTTTAATAAAAAGAGAAAAAAAAAACTACAGGGGAAAAAACACCTGCATCACTTGAAACATTGAAAAATAGCATAGAGAGAATAGAATAATATTATTATTCTCTTTGTTATTTTTTTTATTTATTTTTGTGGGTTTGCTGTCCGCTAAGGCATGGGACACACACAGGCCTTTCCTCCTCACCAACAAAATTAACACCGTGTCTACACCGGACGCGAGTGGCAAAATACAGTAGAACCCATTATAATCAGTGACGTCTACACTGGATACGGAGTGGCGCAACGCGACACGACAAATCCCCGATATTAAACGGATGCCTTGTTCTATTTATGACGTACTGACACAAAGTTAAAATGATTAGTGTAGAGCTGTTGCGGCGCGACACGACAACTGTCGCGTCCGGTGTAGACACGGTGAGTGAAGCCGAGAGCAAGATATGTCTCGTCATATTTTCTGCATTTAGCTTTTGAATTACCAGCACCTGCCTGGGTCTGTGCGACTTCATCTATGGTTTTTGTCTTCCCTTTCACACATCGATCCATCTCCCATTCATAAGCTACGTCCTTTGGCTGTTTACTGTTTTAATTATTTTATTTTTTCTGCTGATTGCCCGCACCCCCCCCCCTGCAATACTCGTGTGTCCCCCCTGGCGGGCGCGCCCCACACTTTGAGAACCACTGGGTTAGTCTAACCATGATTTGTTATAGAAATAAAATAAAAGGTTTGATGCAGGGTTGGGTAAAATTTGTCATTCCAATTTTTTTCACAGGATGTTAAATTAAAATTTGAACTGAACTTACAGGATGAGGAATTTATTGAAATAAGCAAATTTTGAGAAATAATTCAAACAAAAAAAAATTTATTACTATTATTACTATTACTATTATAATTAATCTTTCAATTTTACCTCCTTAAATTCTAAATCAATTTAAAATTATGCATATTTGCCTTTTGGAAAATATTGAAAAACTTTAATCCCATGAAATGAATAAAACAAAACAAAACAACAAAACCCCACCTGTGAACATGATCATGTTTATTGGTAATTCATGCTGAAAAGGTTAATTTAAATGTTAAAATGTATTTTTTAATTATAATTATGTAATTTAAAACTACACTTACAGCTCTTTGAAAATAATAAAATTTTAACTCCTCAAATATGTTAAAAAATATATATTTTTAATTTAAATAAAAAAATTACACTTACGGTTCTTTAAAGTTAATTAAATTTTAACTCCTCAAATTCGATTTACAATTACGCATTCTGTTTGCCTCTTTCCTTATTTTAAATTCAGGAACTGAATTGGAATTTAAAGGCATTCTGAATAGCGAAGCGAACAGCGATGCTAGTAAAACAAGGTTTGCTACATCAGCCGGTTAATCATACAGCCACAAGACGTTGAGCAACCTGGTTTGATCAAGCCTCTTTAAATTCACTACAGCAGCCATACAATTAAAATTTCATGTTACACATTGTTTCATATGGTGCATATTTATACAGAGCTACTGTAATCTCCATTGATGGGTAACACATGAGCTGCTCCCATCTATCCTTGAAAGCATGTCTGTCTCTCCTCCGCGCTTCTCTCTATCGCTGACTGTGCAACACTTGATTTCAGCCGGCCTTTTGAAAAGGTGACTGGAAGTGAGTGACGCTTTGCTAAAACCTTTCAAACGTTTTCGTGCCGGTAAAAAGGAAACGTAGACGCTGCTCAATTATTGAGCATGTCTTTCTGGGCCGACCCAGCGTCAAACACAGAAATGAAAGAGAATGAATATTTAAAGACGACCATTACAAGTTGAGCTTGCCACAAGGAAGACAGAGAAATGGAAAGGAAAAGAGGAAAATAGCGACTGCCCTGAAAATTATGACGCTGTCTGTTGGTCTGAGGTACACGGTATGATGGAGGGCTGTTCCAGATATTGCTGTACGCCAAAGAGCTATTTAAAGTGCGAGAGTTCCTTTACCTGAAACTTTTATAAAGCGAGGTTTCAGATTGTCATCTCTGTCAGTTTTGTTTTTCAAACACGTCGTCTATAGTTAAAATGTTTTGAGAGGTTTTAGAAGTGCATCTGAAGCAAAGCATGAAATCAAAATGGGAGTTCTGCGGCTTTTAGTTCACGTCTGCTAGATTCGAGGGCATCCATATGCTAGTGCACTGCTGAAAGTTAACAAAATTAACTTGTAAGGCACAATCGCCTTACGAAACAAAGATAGTTTTAGCTGTACATAGACCACAGTGTTTAACACACAAGCCTGAAGCTCGCTGAGAATGAACAAATGTAAAAAGACGAGCTCTTAACATCACCACATAACAAAAACTGCATCAATTTGAAGCAATATTGTTCATTTTGATATTCTTTGTTACTGCAAGTCAACAGTGTTTGACTAGTTGGGACAACATTTGGGGGGTCATTTCTGTCAAATCTACCAAATTTCAGGAAGTTCCCTTCCCCAAAGTTTTGATTTTGTTAGTATTTTTTCTAGAGAAAGACGAAACATAAGTAGTGATGAAAGCTAAAATATACATATATTTACTGAGTAATCCACTATTTTGTAGAGGAGGGTCAAAATGATCATTTTCACCTGAGATCTGGAGTGAAATTACAGGGGGGTAAAAATTACTTCAGAAAGATGGCAGCATCATTATTTAATTTTCATACAGAGATTGGTAAGTCTGTTAGCAAAATCTGTTGCCTTTAGCAATCTTTGTTTCATTATATGCCAATGATGACAGTTCACAAATGGGGGAAAAAACACTTTAAGTATTTTTTTTAAATCCAAAATTTGCTTTGCTCCAAAAGTATTAAATATATATCCTTTTTTGATTTTGGTTTTTAACAAGCTTTTCTTTGGTTATCTTCCTTTTTAGGGCCCTATATGGTTCATAAGAGATACTGGAATCTCAATACGGCTCCAAGAGTAAACCGTTAAATTCTACACATTTTCAGTGGTCAAAAACCATTTTGCATACAGCTGATTTAAAGAAGAATATCCGAAGAACAAATAATATTGAAACTAGAAATTTATCTTGTTTCCCTCTATCAAAACAATTGCACAGAACGTATTTGTCTGTGTGCCATAAATATTCATTTTCCGAAGTTTGCATGCCTGTAACTCATGTAGTATTGAAGATACTCCAATATGATTTTAGATGAAAATGAAATCTTCATTGTCAAGGCTCTACCTGTATATGGTTTAGTCCAATAGATATGGGCATCTCAATGTGGCTCAATGTCCAAACTGTTGAATTGTATCCATTTTCAATGGTTGAAAACCAAGCGTGGGTCACTTTGCATATAGCTGATACTTACTGTATTAAAGGGGAATGTATGAAGAATAAGTATTGTTGAAACTAAAAAATTTAGCTTGTTTCCCTCTATGCATTGAACATTCCTAGCCAAGAAATGTAAACTTTACATGTGTTTGCATGAGACTAGTGTGACAGAATCACTTGCTAACCTTATTTGTGTAGTTTTATCCGATCTTTTCTTCTCAATGTCAATGTGACACCAGCATATGGCAGAAACACACAACCAGATGTTCATCTGCCCAGAAAAATAACCAAAAAAGAACTGTAAACAACTTTAACATAAAAGTTTTTTTTTACTGAATAATTAATATACAAGTGCTTTACCAAAAACACAAGTTTCACATTTCTGCCTTTAAATCCTCTGGAAAAATAGCCCAGTTTGCTTCTAGTAAACATGATTTTTCTTTTTTTCATGACTGATCATCATTTTATAACATCTGCCACAAATGCTGTTGATGTTTAAATGATAAAAAAAGAGTTTAGTTCAACTTTGACCTCACATTTCAGCTCATGTAGGAGGAAGAAAGAAAGATAGCTGATCGACATCGCTGTTTGTGATTATGAAGATCTCTTAGTTCACAGAAAAGAGCTGAGCTTTCATTTGTCACCCGAGTCAACATCTGCCGAGGTGTTAACATCACGTACATGTAAAAAACAGCTTCTCCCACACATGTGGTCATATTAACTGACAATGATTCATTTAATCTCGATTCATCCACTCCCAGATACTGCGAACAGGACAGAAATGAGAGGAACAGCAAAGATTTCTGCAAATCGAAAACCGAGATTTGTCAACCCACAGATAAAAATTGCAACATGGAAATGCAGTAGAAACCAAATCAGTTGCAGGTACTTTTTATAAGCTCTCTCTTTAATTTTTTGAACCTAAAAATGTTTTTGTATGTTTATATTAACATACTATTCATTCAAACTATAAAAACATACTATTAAAACGTTTTTTTACATTGCGCCAAAAATATAATCAGTCTTAAATTCTTACAATTGTCTTATAGCATAGTATATAGTATAATAGCATAGTATATAGTGCATAGTATACACCGCAATATATATATATATATATATATATATAACCATATATGTGAATATATATGAACTATATATATATGAACAAGGCTATATATTTACGTTTATTTAATGCTTTTACCTACTTTTAAAAAATATGAACTCAAAAAAATATAATTATAATTGTATAATAAAATGAAAATAAAACTAATAATAAAAAATAAAACAATAATTGTATAATAAAATTATGATTACTACACATTTATCTGTCTTCTGTTTTTTATGCTGTTGAATTTGTTAAATTTAGGTGCTCGAAAATATCTACATAATAGTAAAACTACACAAATATATTTATAATATAATTATAATATAAAGGATTTCTAAAGCTGTGCATGAGTAAATACATGGAATACATGGAATTATTACATACAATTACAATGAATATAATAGGTGGCTGTTATTGCATTTGAAAGGGTAATCAGCCAATCAGAGCAGCACCTCAACTTTGGACATCAAGGAAAACAGTAAGTTTAAAGTAGGCAAAATAAACACTGCCTATGCTTGCGTCACTATTAGACAGTGTTACTTAAGAAAAAAAGTTGAATGAATACGTTTTATGTTTGTATCGTTGATTATATCTCATCCTAAATCCCCTCCTTAGAGAATTGGGGTACTTATTTTGGCCCCAACACTTCATGAATCCCAAAACCTCCTAATCGAATAGCACCCACGTTACCATCGCAAGCTCGTTGACCCTTTTATGTTCCCTTCGAGTCAGTGTTGATCCAGAGAACACACAGTTATTAGGAAAATACAAAGTGAGGCAGAGAGAGAGAGAGAATGGTTTGTGTTTATTCAAGCAGGCAAATTTCAATGCACATTTGGCCCATTACAGCGCATCAACATCAGAAAGCAGCACGCTAAAGCGAGCGAGAAGCGTACACTTATCATTATTTTATAACATGTCTAATGACAGATTGACAGAGGATTTGCAAATGTGAGCCGACATCGATTTTGCCAAGTTCGGTTTCCGCCGCTGCCTGCGTGATGCAAGCATACTTACGTGGATAATTTGATATTGCAGTGGATTTATTAGTACATTTTTATAAAAAGAACCTCCACGCCCCATCGGTATGGTGAATCTAAGATGTTCTGATGTTTTGAAGCCATCAGACTATGAATAATAGGAATTATGACATTTAGGAGGCTTAAAATGGTGTAAATGCTTCAAAACTATTTCACAAGGAGTCAGAATGTACATGATGGTACAGGCAAGCTGTTCGCTTTGATCAGCTGCAAAATCATCATGCAAAAATAAACCTGACCGCGGTGCTAGTTTGTGACCCAAATGCCTGCAGATCCCCATGAATATCGCCCACCTACCATGCCGGAGACCGAGGTTCGAGACCCACTCGGAACAAGAACGAGGTGTGGCGGTTAGGACCCGGGGGGGGGTGGGATGGGAGTGAGGTTTAGGGGGGTGAGAGTAACGGAGGCCAGCGTGTAGGTGCTGTGCAGGTAAACCTCACTCCCCTGATCTCAAGAGGCACACTAGCGGCTGACGCTAGTGGCTGCAGTTTTTAGCCTCCTTGTTAGTGCGCCCACCTCCCATGCCGGAGACCCACTCGGAACAAGAACGAGGTGTTGCGGTTAGGACCCGGGGGAATTACAATAGCAGTACTTGGATTGATGTATCTACAGACGCTTTAAGATACTCCGCGAATTTAAACTCTCTCTCTTTTCACCCACTTTCTGTCACGCAATTTTGATTCAGTACGCTGTGGCGGTAGCGCCCGCCTCATGTGCACCCTACAGAGTCAATGTGCAAATGAGGTGCAGGATTCCTTTAATCATTGCTCTTTGCTCAGAATGTAGCAGATCAGGGTTCACAAGAAGAAAGGTTGTAATTAAGGTGGACATGTTAGATATTAGATTAACTGTATTAATATGGAAACACTTGAATTGAATAAACATGAAGCTCGAGATAAATTGCTTGCCAAATCTTCACACTCGCATGACAGCGAAGAAAGACTCGCGCTAGCGAGTGAGGATGATGATGGAAATGGTTTTTAGAAGGCAGCCATAATGATATTCATGATCATTATAACCGTAACTGCACACATGATACGGTATTACCATGTTTTCAGACAAGTTTAATGGTAATACCATTGTATGCTTTGATGTACTTGGAGTACAAGGCAAATACCATGGTATACAAATATGGTAATCATTTGGAGCTATGATGTTACCATGTTTTTGGACAAGTACCATGGTAATACCATGGTGTGCTTTGATGTACTTGGAGTACAATGCAAATACCATGGTATATAAATATGGTAATCATTTAGAACTATGATATACAGTATATAACAATATACCACTGTATTACCATGTTTATGAACAAGTACTACTATGGTAATACCATGGTATGCTTTAATGTACTTTGGAATACTGTGCAAATATATAAATATGGTAATAATTTAGAATTTTAAATCAAAGTAAAATAGCATTAACATGTTTGGATGAGTACCACGGCACTACCAGGGTATGCTTTGATGTGCTTTTGAGAAAGTATTGAGAAGTATTGTCATTATATATAGCTACAACATTTAACAAAGTACCATGATATTACCATATTTTTGGACAGTTTCCATGGTATGCTTTGAGGTACTTGAAAGTACCATTAAAATACTATGGTATATATTTATGGTAATCATTTAGAGCCATGATATAAAAAAAGTACTGTACCATGGTATTACCATGTTTTTAGACAAGTGCCATGGCAAAACCATGGTATACTTTGAAGCACACGAAAGTACCATGCAAATACCATGGTATTATTTATGGTAATCATTTAGAGTTGTGATATATAGCAAAGTACCATAGTATTACCAAGTTTTTAGACAAGTACCATGGTAAAACCATGCTTTGAAGAACCTGAAAGAACCATGCAAATACCATAAATATGTTCATTTAGAGCCATGGATAAAGCAATGTACTATGGTATTACCATATTTTTGGATAGGTACCATGGTAATACCATGGTATATTGTGAATTGCCTGAAAGTACCATGCAAATAACATGATCACTTTCAAAAAAGTACCATGATACTAGCATGGTTGTTTGGACTTGATATTGTGGTATCTTGGACATAAAATTATCATATTTGGACATACCATGGTATATTTTGAAGTACATTGGTGTACCATGTAAATACTATGGTCACAATTATAATAAAAAAAATTTAAAAACATGGTACTACCATGGTATTTTGGACATGTCTTGGAAGGACCATGGAGTAAATAAAATAACAACCATGTAACATGGATATCAGTAGTACCATGGCATGAGGTCACATTCACCCTTAAGATAATTGCAAACATATAGTAATGCTTTTTTTTTGTTTTTGAAATTGCTATTTGCTTATATTGCTATAATCTTTTATACATTAATGTAAAATCCCATAATGTGCACTGATGAATTGTTCATTATAAGACCAGAAATGTGTTTAATAGGAAAGTAAATATGCTCAAATTTGATTTCATGTTGACTTTAGCTGTTAGCCAAATAGCATGTAATTGTACAATAAGACACAGCAGAGACTGTCCTTTGAATATGCAAGACACAGGAAGCATAAGTTAGTGTTTAAAACAGCAGTCGGGCCCGAGCTGACAGTGAAAAAAAGCAGTGGAATCAATAGAACACTCTGTTATCTATCTCTATATCAGCGTTTAAAGAGAAAGATTATATGTCAGGACTGGGTCTGACCAGACGGAGGCAGAGATACATCATTGTGAAGAGTCAGTGGTCTTTTGTGTGTAAATCATATGTCACATGGCCTCCGAGTTCATCCTCAGGCCACGGAATACATTTACAACAGACACAGACCTCCATATTTCTCCTCCGATTGGCTGTTTCCTGTAGATGTATGTAGATTATTGTACAGCACTGCATTTGCCTGATATTTATCGTGGTCAGATGTGCCATATCTTTTACAGTGATTCTTTGTGCTGTTATACGTAGATCTGAAAATAATGGCTTCATTTTTGGAGGGAAAACAAAGCATTAATCTTCATGATGAACAGTCGGTCTGACATCATGAGGGCCAGTTCTTACATTAATGCTAAGGGAAAAAAATAGCCTAATCCACCACACTTTTAGGCTAACACAAACGCTAGCTACTATTTCACGCATTGTTGCACTCTAAAATGTGACAGAACAGAGTTCATAATGCAAACGTAGAACACATTTCAGCGCTTGGGTTAGCTTTCTCTTCAGGTCAACTACAGTCAGTCAGGCAACAATTTGAAGAGAATTTTTGACCTAACTTGTTTATCACATTGATTTAAATTTAGGACAATCTTGATATAAAAATACAAAGAGAAAGAAAATATATTCCATTCATTCCTATTAACAGCATGAAGTGAATTAAAGATGATATTACGTCAAAGTTGAATGAAAAGCTAATAATTAGGCTAACTGAATCATAACGTAAAATTTTAATAAATACAACACTCAAAATAAAACACTTAAAAAATTAAATGCTATAACTGTTCACCTGCATGTCATGTGACCAACGTGAATAATATGTAATTATTGAATCAATAAAAAGTAACTAATCTGATTACAAGTATTTTAAAATGTAATTTAATTTAATAACAAGTACTTAATTTTTGGAATCTGATTACGTAATCCAGATTACATGTAATCGGTAACTACCCAGCACTGACTACAGCTTTGAAGTATCTGAAAATACAATGCAAATACCATGGTGTACAAATATAGACAAGAAATGAAAAGTAGTACCTACAGTATGGTGTGATAACACAGACATTTGAAAGTATACTTTAAAGGGGTCATATGATGCGATTTCAAGTTTTCCTTTCTCTTTGGAGTGTTACAAGCTCTTGGTGCATAAAGAAGATCTGTAAAGTCTAAAGTCACAAATCCAAAGAGATATTCTTTATAAAAGTTAAGAGTCAACCACGCCTACCTAAAACGGCTCATTCTGACGTGTTTGAGAGAGGCGGGGCATAGAGGACCTACAATAATGTACAGTATTTGAAAAATAATGTGTTTTTTGAACAATAAAGCATGTCAACATATTCTGTTACACCAAATACACAAAATAATGATCTTTAAAATAGCATCATATGACCCCTTTAAGTATGTTCTACTTTTGTAGAGTATGCTCCTACCTTATTGTAAGCACCTGGTCCTTTCTTGTGCTTTTCCACCATTTTTTCCAAATCTTAGTGAGCTTGCTCGCCGTCTACTGCCTACAAAGGCAGCTATAGATTGTCTTCAAACTGTTGTTCTTCTTTTAAATGCTCTTCTTTTTAACTCTTTTCATCAAAGAACCCTGAAAAAAATATAATAACGTTTCCACAAAAAATATTAAGCAGCAAATGTGTTTGCAACATTGATAATAATCAGAAATGTTTCTTGAACAGCAAATCAGCATATTAGAATGATTTCTGAAGGATCATGTGACACTGAAGACTGGAGTAATGATGCTGAAAATTCAGCTTTGACCTCAAAAGAAATGAATTACATTTTAAAATATATTTAAATAGAACACAGTTGTTTGAAATTGTAATAATATTTCACAATGCTACCTAGGTTCAGCTAACTGTGGTTAAGAACAAACACTATGGACTAGATTTTAGCTTTCCTAAGACTCATAACATAACAGCACCTTTTACAAACCAAGTTATCTCTAGAATAATTTGTCATTTATCACATGCTTTAGAAAAGACAACACATTGCCGCTTGGCACAAACAGACAGAAATGTGATATTAAGATGCATGAACAAAGCAGATAAAAGACATCCAACACACTTAAACCAACGCAAAACAAGAAATTATATATTTTTAAATAAAGCGTTCCTTCTCAGAGATACCGTGAAGTGATATTACCAGTTTCTGGATCTTTACAGGAATAAGATTAACAGCCGGCGATAGTGCGGCGTTATGAACATCAGCTTAAATGTGGTGGGTGAGGAACGAACAAACACGCTCTCTTATTTGCTTCAGTGTGAACTCAGTCATCTAAACCCTGAAAAAAGGCTGTGAAAGCCGTAATTGGCAGGCTGCTCCCATTCCCAAGCATCTTCTATTAAATTTTAGAGTGCCAGGGAGCACTTTCATTTTGCTTTAATGAAGTTTTTAAAAGTTTGACTGATATTCAGTGTAAGTCATCCAGAATGCCAGACCATTTGTGCTCGGTTCCCACTTTTTTTTCATTATCACTCTCTGTTATGACTCTCTTTCTCTGCATCTCTGCCATTTTATTATGAAGGATTGGGCCCCTCTTTCTTCACGGCCAGGGCCTCCATCATTTTGACGGCTTTCTTTACAGAAAAATCGTATGTACACCTAAAACGCCTCTTTTAAAAAGTTCAACAGATGTAGATTAGACTTTCTGGAAAAACAAAAGAGGCTGGATTCATTAAAAATAGTTAGCTTGCTTGTTTTGGCCTGTCACCTGAGCCATATCGAGAGACCAGAATATCACAGAGACTTGATGGTGAACCCTTTGACTTGGCAGCCAACTACACAGAATATGCTAATAATTCCCTAGTAATATCCTAGCAAACATCCAAAACAGTAGGCTATATCAACATGCTAAGCTACTCAGAACACCTTAAAGTTGCTGTATATACTAATGCATAAAATCACTATACCATGTCTGCAGATATTTAGGAAACATGTTAAGTTCACATACTTGTTTCTCCAAAAAACAACACTACAGCCAGTTTTTCTGCTTTGAAATGAGCGTTCTTCATCGGAATGTCTGTTTTTCGCTTGGTCTGTGTGACTCCGCCCACTGCCAATGTTCACACGCGGTGTTGCCAGTTGGCTGAAAACTCAGCGTACTGTAGCCATGGAAGCCAGCAAATGAACCTGTCCAGAGGTCACAGATTTTACCCGACCTAAAAAGCCTTCATCTAAAAAGCTATACTAAAGGTATAATTGACCAAAGGTATAGGCTACTAAATGCGGATAAATCAACTCATCAACTTACAGTTTAAGGTTCGTCGCAATTGTTCTTGTTGCGTATCCTCAATCTGGCAACCGACGTGACTGTCAAATCTGAGGAGTAGGAGGCGGGAGAAATAATTTTGAATTTGGAATGCAGTACTTACAACCGCTAACAGTTAGCTGTCAATATCACATAGCCTACTGCACCTTCAACATCACAACTGCAAGTTTTGCACAGGTAAGCGCCTCTCCCATTTTCTTGATACAAATATAAATTATGTATAAAGTGTAAAACAAAAAGACTAGATGCTTAGCAACAGACACATAAAGGCTTGCTATCCCCCTGCTTTGGACAGTGATGGAAACACCGCGCATTCAAATAGTGACGGAAAACACGTAAATTAGAGCAAAGAAGAGACTTGTTCTTACCTTTATAGTCCTAAAAGGCCATTCAGGAATAACTTAATTGTACATGGCTTGACAGTATGCTACATAACACTAAATCGCGCGATGCCAGACGTTCCGTAAATGGGTCACGTGCTGCGTTCGTCCAATCGATGTTTGCAAATATGTAAAATAGTTAACCCACGCTTTTATAAATGTACAGTGTGAAGCGTGAAACAAGATAACCGGGACTCAGTTTACCTCAGGGTTAACTATTTCAAGCGTGAAAAGCTATTCTGTTTCTGAACACCATGCTGAAACACAAGAATAAATGTTCTAGACATTCTACAACGAATCTTTACAGGTATGCAGCTTCTTAAAAGGTTTGTATACTAGATACATTCAATTATTTGCAGCAACCGGAATGTTAATGCCAAATAGATAAAACAAATTCAAACAAATAGGCTAAATAAAAAAGACTAGGCTATTAATAATAATAAAAAGTCTGTTTTAACATTATCATGAACTATCAATAAACAATAGTTTTACAGCATTTAATGTTAATTTCTGTATATACTAATACATTTCTGTCTAAATTTTTAATGTTTTAATATTACTTTTATAATATACATTGCTGTTATAATATAAATACAATATATTTTGTAAGATGTTGTTCTTTGGTAATAATGGTACCTAATACATTAACAAAATGTTAATTGTAATTATTGAAAAGTGTTACTGCAGCGTCAAAGTAATTGAAAGTCATTCATTCTCAGAGAGCTGGCAGGTAATATAAGCAACTGAGACCATTGGTGATGCATCCAAACTTAGAGTTCAGCCTTATGCAAAGGCATATAGCAAACTACCAATGGAAGTGCAGATAGTGAAGCTCAGTTGGATACAGCAGTCAAGCAGAAACACATAATAGCTGATTGGTCCATCACAGTAGCTTAAATTTCATGTGCAGTACTTGAAATCAAGTCTCTAAATGAAAGCATCTGTCACAAAAAAATGTTAAGCTATTCCAAATAATGGAACTGTAGCATTAATGTGCAGGAATTACAAGTCAAAAATATTGTTGTACGTGGAGTTATGGTTTGTAAATTCAGTCAAGTGTCCATAGACAATGTCCTCTTTGCAGTCAGGGTGGAAAAAACCCGAAGCATTTGAAGGCCTAAGGCTTCCACTAATACAAAAAGTCTAATCAGAGCAGCAATCCCTGATGTTAATGAAGGTGTCACACATTGCACAAAGAAAGTTGTGCCTGGCAATCTTCCATTTTTCGGCTGCCTACACCAGTGACATTTCATCTCACATTCAAAGAGCGCCTGGGCCCTTAATGAAATGCATAATTAACATATTCTAATTGTGCTGAGCTCGGTGATGGTTTTGACAGAGCTCACTTTCCATGTCTAATTCAATGCTAATTTAATCTGTTCTTTTCCCGGCGACATGACCTTTCTTGATTGAGTTTCACCGCAAAGAATTTTTTGATGGATTGATTTATCAACCTCTTGGAATGCAACAAAAGCATCACTTTGAGACAGAAGTGTGTGTGTGTGTGTGTGTGTGTGTGTGTGTGGAAAAACGCAAAT
>NW_015644664.1:260139-309132 GCF_001515625.1 Sinocyclocheilus rhinocerous | reverse complement strand
GGAAAGAAGGGGGGGGGGGGGGGGGGGTCTTCATGGGGGAAAAAACGCAACTGAGAATGAAGACAAAATCAAGAAACAAAAGGAGGAAAAAACTAAATTAAAAAGGAATAAACTCAAGCAACCTGAAAAATGTTTCTGATGATTTACTGTGCTATTAACCCCTGGTGCACAGATTCACTCATCGTCATCCAGAGCCATAATGGCGAATTTTCTCAACCATTTAATCTCACTTGCTGAGTGTCAGTAAACCAGTGAAGTTGCATTACCTTTTTTATGCAGACTACTGGGCAAAGTGGAGATGCTGGAGGGTCTTTTAGTATGCCATTTGCATGAGATGACCCATTGTCCCCTTTTGGCCATAAATATTTGTATGCATATTCCATAAACTTATTGTACGCATAAATGCATATTCCCTAGTACTTACCTGCGAAAACTCTGTAAACCTCTAAAGACTAATTTCAGAGTTCTGTGGTGGCTAAAGTGGCTCACACATTGGTTGTACAGTCATTGCAAAAATGAATCCTTCATACAAATAGAATGTTCTTGCGAAATGTAGGCTTGGTGGTTTAACTGGGCCACCTTCAAATGCTGCATTAAAGTGAGGAAAACAGAAGAAAATATATTACATATACGATAATATTCTTTATTCAACAGAAGAATACATATTATGGTATATTGAACAAAACAATACAAGCAATAATGTAAACAGACATCATCACAACTAAAGTTATAAAAAAAAAAATTTTATTTGAAAAGATGTTTTCCATTATACACTGTTTAAACTTTTAGAAATTAAAATGGAAACATAATTAATAGATAATACATTTTACAATTTCCGAATCCATAAATCATCTTCTTAAGGTGTTGAATTTACACTCTAAGACAAGTGAACAAACAAGACAATTAAATCATTCATCACAATTATTTGTATGCCAATTAATCACCAGAAAAAGCATTGTGAGTGTGTCAATCTTATTAATAGCTGAAAACAATCAAATTAGCCAAATAATTAATAAAAACTCAAGAGATGTGAATAATGGGGGTTGATTTCTGCAGAACTTTCTGTTCAAGCAGATTCAGAGTGGGTCTGTCCATGACCACTGCTGCGAAAACAATGTCTTTAAACAGCAATTTGGCTGGATAATAAAAGCCTTCTATGAACTAACCATGCTGGCTAAACATCAAAATACCAGTGGCCTTAAAAAGCATTTGGACACTTTTGTAACACTTAAATTGTCTGAATGTCATTGTATGAGATACAAAATAGCAAATCAAGTGACATCTGCGTTCAAATGCTGGAGCTGTTTTAGAACTTCGCTTATCTGAGCCATTTTTTGCCATGTCTTTTAACCAACTAGTGCCAAATCTTATGGCTTTAACAGTTGAACTCAAAGCCCTCTTCCCCATCACCAAGCTGTTTAAGAGAGAAAAACCCTACACCAAAGACATCACAACGTCACCATTTTTCCATCTCAAAACAGGTCGGGTATTTCTGTGTCACCCCTTTATTTTGAAGAACCGTGAGTTCACTAAACTGCTCTCTGTTTGCCATTCGCACAGCGAACGGCACGATTCCACCTCAGGATGGAGCTTTCAGCTCACTCAGAGACCTGAGAGAAGCATACGACAGCTCATAATCCAGCAGCGCTACAGTAATTCCCTTCACCTGCCATTTTGCTTACCCCACATTTATAGTAGAGTTAGTGCAGTGAGATGCTGGGGAACTGTGTTCCGACTGCAGCTGTCTATCTCCGGGAGAGACGAGGGATTATACATTCGCTCGTATGCGCACACACACACACAACTGTAATTGCAACACTGCTGGGCCCGCCCTCATTTGCATCTTTCCCTTCCGTAGACTTTGATTGGCAGCTGTACATGAAATGCCACATCAGTTGAAAGTATGTTGTGAGCTGGCACTAACGATCCCCGTGGCTCCGGGGAGACCTGCCATATTGTAATTTGGTTATCAGGCATGAAGGAAATAATTCTAAGTGCCAGGATATGTGAGACAGAATAAATGCTTCAGTGCCACACGTTGCCCAGGGTGACAGTTTTTATTTAATGTACAAGAGGCTCCTGTTGCCGGCAGCATTTGGGTAGGGGATTAGCAGAAGCAGCATTTCTCAGTCTTTCCGCGGATTGGAATAGAGAGAGTGGAGGGAGGAGCAGGGGTGGGAATGTCAACCGCGGAAGAGCATAATTTTTTAAGGCAGGTGTCCGTCACCGGAAATTCTGTACGCTGCAAAATCTGTAATTACCTCCTCGGTGGTTCCATAGGATGACAGAAGCGGGGGCCTCCCGTAGAGATGATGCTGAATAGCAGGACAGACTGGCAGAGAGCCGCGGAAGACAGTGGAAGATTGCTTCGTGTGCTCTGGCGTCGACGCGACGGTGAAGGGTGGTACTGATCGAGGCTTTCTCATAAGGCCTTATTTGTTTTGATGCGCTGTTTTTGCATGGGGAGCCAGACCCCTTGAGATGGAGCGGTCACATTGCAAAGAGAGGCCCCTGACGCTGGCAGCAGCCCCCGGGCAAAATGAAAACAAGTGGCATAGATGGAGGATGCCAGCTTGCCTTTTTTCCTGAGCAGTCCAATGAGGGTGAAGCAGTCCAAAATCACTATGCAGCAGTAGTAATCAATGCTTGCTGATAAATGGTGGCAAAAGTTTATGCAAAGTAATTAGGTGAATGGGCTACGATAGAAGGTAATAGGAAGGTGCACGCATCATTCCACAGGTAAAAACATAAATAAATGCATGCACAGATCAAAGGGTCTTCGGAAAAACGAGAATAGCAATCAAAAATTCACACGGCGTCTTGGGTACGGCCAACCCCTGCCTCACACAATTAAACTAATTATTAATGAATTCGAGGGTTAAGAGAGCAGCCCCTGCCAAGATACTTCAAGTAAGCTGATTGAAAGGCGCGAAGCCTGACATTCCCCGGCCAAGCACGGATCGTTTGTCCGTGGGGATAGAAGCCGCTCAGTTCCAAATGCCATGTGTGGGGGACACACACAATGGGCTCTGTGCGCCGCTATTATCCCTGATGTCAGCAGCCTGTGCCCTCCTGCGTGAAGAGGTCTCCTTGTCGGCAACCATGCCACTCTGCAACACATCATTTGGTAGTCTGTCAATTTCCCCAACGTTATCGAACCGGGTGTAAAAATAGCAGACAGACCTGTCATCCAGAACCTCTACGCACCCTTTCCCTTCATCCATGGGAACCCGAGTGCCAGTCCGAGGGAATCCAGATGGGTGGCGTTTAAGGAACGCATGAAGGTCATGTATTCATCTCACGCAAGCCTAGAGGCTGGAATACACTACACGACTTTTGCACAGATTACAATATGGAAGAGTCGAAGCTAGTTGACGAAAGTCAGAGCTAGTCTACAGATTTCAGTTGAGATTTCACCGAAAATCACATAGTGTGTGATGGACACAGGCTCCAATTTTTTGTAGCTTCAGTCTATGAATCCATCCAGTCTGAGCATATCAAACATGTTTGATATTTTGAGCAATTTTTTTTTAAAGCACATCTAAGTCTTTTAAGCCAGTTTTAGCCATGTAACCCTTTACAAAGTCAGCAAGCTTATGACACCTAGTGATTTAAAATCTGTTACGATTTTGAAAAGTCAGGTAGGGTATTCCAGCCTTAATGTGATCTGCAAATGCAGGCTCACAACAAATCTGCATAGGTAAAGCATACTCAAATTAGCCAAACCATGCAAAGGACTACAGGATGTATAGAAGGTACAGACTGTGCAGGTATACTGAATAGGGCCTGGGGCCTAAAATGTATTAAAATCTAGTTTGGTACATGACATGGCCAAAGGTTTGTGGACACTCTCTTTCTAAGGAACAGGTTTAACCATTACTAACAGGTGCAGAAAATCAAGTGTACAGCCAAGTGTACTCCTTAAGCCTTATGGTGTGGAAGAACTTGACTGACCTGCACAAAACCCCTGTGAACACCTTTGGTATGAATTAGATTAAGAACTGTGTGATATCTCTGACCTTCCTGATGCTGAATGGGAGCAAATCCCAGCAACAATCTAATGTCCCTACATCTACTGATCTACCTTGCCAAAGAGGTAAAGCTATGATAACAGCAAAATGAGAACAGATTTTCTAGCAGTGCCCATGGTTTCAAAATTAAACACTCAAGATGAACATGCAGGTGTGGTGTTCAGGTGTCCACATACTTTTTTGCCATCTTGAATGCATCTCTTTGTGTACAACCAGATGGGTTACACGATCTCAACCTAGTTGTACGCATCAACACCCCCTCTGCAATTTTATTCCACAAACCAAACCCATTCCTCATTAAAGATAAAACCTTCCATTGCTTGAGGAGAAAGTGCAACCAAAGGCAAGGCATTGGCCCTTGTTGGCCCTCGGTCCCAGAGACTGACTGGTTGACAGGGTGAGGAGAGCTGATTGATCTGATGACAGATTCTTCTGAAACTCAGCCTCCACTCTGCTATCTGCAGCGATATCTGTGGAGATCATTGACGTGCAGGGTTGATACCTGATCAAACAGGCCTCTGAACTGCCAAACACGGGGCATCATTAGCAGCAGCGGCCCATCGCTGGGGAGATGTCGGCTGGACGATGGCCATGTGGTGTTGATGCCTGGGGAGACGTCTGGCGAAGTGGGTGGTCGGCGGGTTGAATCTTCACCTCGGGGTGTGTGTGAGGAAGGTCTGCTGTTAACTAGCAGCCAGCAAACTGGCCGTCAGATCTTATATGAAAGGGTGGAGAACTGAAAGCACAAATACAACTAAATCCACCTTGCACAACCAAACAATTTTAAGGCTTATTTTCAATTAATTGTGTCTGGTAACATTTAAAGTGTCATTAAAGCTCAAATGGCTCCCCCAAATGATGTTACCAGCCACAGGAAAGAGAATTCAAAATTTAGAGTAATGAAACTCGCAAAATATGAGAGTTTTTGCTCAAAGCCTAATCTCTTTTCTATTCACAAGCTCTTTTAGACAAGCCAGCACAATTAAAATGGTAGGAGCAACAAAACCTCAAACACAGTCCATGGGCGTACTGTAAATCTGCAGCACTAATTTTCAAAATAATGAAATATCCAAATGTTTGGATATTTTATTGCGGCCTCTTGCAGTGCATGACAGTATCTTTTACAAGTTCTCAGAGCAAGTCTTTGTTTTACCCTTGGCACTGCCAGACAAACTCATATGCGTTTCTGGAGATGGGAATGTTTCAGGCACTCAGATACGCCCGAGAGAATTAGATGGTAAACCATCAGTTTGAGGGGAGAAATAGACTTTGCCAGTGGTAGTTTTTGAGATGTGAGAGCTTGTTTATGTTGCCGTTTTAAGCGTAACTCTTGCTGACAAACAAAACCAGTTGGAATCACTTATGATTATGTTACAATAATGTTTTGCCTTTGAATAAAAAGACTCCCTTTACGATAAATTATTAATTTTGAAAACCAGATACACTAGAAAGAGCAGCATCCTCTTCAAAAGTCAAAATGTAAACTTAGATGTACAACAAAATTATTAGCATATTGTGTTTTAATGTTTTGGAATGGAACTTTGATGCTTCTGTGTTCCACACTTCCTGGTTTCAGATATCCAATGCGACTGCCACACGTCTGGATTGTATTTACTATTACCTTCATGAAACTAGAATTAGGAGTGCACTGTCATAAGTTCTTACAACCTTAAATGAACAGTTCAACCAAAAAATTTCAATATTTACTCACCCTCGTGGAGCAGACGAATCTCTTTTTAATGAAGCTTGACCCCATCAGTCAAGCTTCAAAAACAGCCAAAAAATGAAACTTAGAAACACCATAAAAGTGGCCTAAACAAACTGTGTGCTATATTCCAAGTTATCTGAAGCCATTAGTTAGCTCTCTCAATTGACAATGTCATTGTCGTCAATTGACATTTGGTCCGTTTGAATATAACAAACAGAGAATACGTTCTGAGAGCAAATTACGACCTTAATTTCAGCCTGTTTCTCTAACAAACCCACTATATGACTTCAGAAGACTTGGAATATAGCGAACAAAAGGAGCATGTGACTGTGAATATTCTTCAAATATTCTCCTTTTGTGTTCCACCCACAAGAATAATAGCCTGCTGTTTTAGAATGAAACAAAGAATTTTCATTTTTGAGTGAAATAACCCTTTAACAAATGCAATAAATTGGTGCATGTTAACGCAAGCCTCCTCATTTAAAACTTTCGAGAATGGAAAACACATGGCGCAGGTACCAAAAGTACTGTAAGAAAGAACACAAAGTACAAAAGCAAGTACAGTCTCCAGAAGCCACTGCCTTGACTTCAGTCTTATCGTCTGTGATTTCGCGGACTTCAAACAATCACGCCGCGCTCTTGATGCAGGCGTGGCGGAGCGGATCTTCACATTTTGCTTTGACATCTTAGACAATTGGGAAGAGAAAGGCAACCTTCACAACTTTGAAGCGCACATGAAACTTAGATCAACTGTATTTTTAAAGGTGCGGCGGGGGGACTCGCCATCCTCAAACCAGGCCTAAATCAACATTTCAAAGTCTCTACTGAGCTCTTCACTTCTGAGTCGGATCACAGAGCTGTGTATTGGCAAGGCCTCATTTACATGGTTCTGAAACAGACGGCTACTTCATCTCGCCTAGAGGAGGGGGGATTATATCAAGTACACTTTATGAAGCCTAAAAATATAGCCATTTCTTCAGCAGAGGGAAGAAACGTTGAAAAATAACTACACTTCTAGATCAAAGGTGGGAAAAATTGACACGTTACATCTGTGCAAATAGAGCAGAAGTGGGCAGACCGCTGAATGATAACCAATAGTCACACGGGACGCTAGGGGTGGGCGGAATCACGTATGAGTCATTTTATATCACAGTAATGGTACATATCATGATATAGTTATCTTTGGAAGTTTAACAACAAAAATAAAAAATAATGTGGTAATGCCTATTTATGGATAACCCAGTGAATTAGATGCTTCACAAATGAAAGGTACTTCATCTTGTTTGAATTTGATGGATCACTGAATGTGCTCTTATAGTCATGTTTTGATTTCACTGTTTAGACAGACAGCTTGTCACTAGGACAGTGCCCTTAAAGAAACAACTTTCTCCCTTATTTACCCTAAAGAGGTTCATAGTAGTACATATTTCTGCTCTAAGGTACTAAAATATGCCCCTTTAAGGGGTAGATAAGGTACTACAAAGTTCTCCTTTAAGGTTACTGTCCCAGTGATAAGCTGCTGTATCCATAAATCTATATGTATATTTTATAATGTAATGTATATTTTTTGCAAAAAAAAATTCTGACAGTGGATACTACAATGGTGTTTAATTACCTCAGGTTAATATAACTTGCTTGGCTATAAAGCTTCATGTGCAATACAATGTAACACAACTGAAACCACATATACACAAAAACATACTTTGGGTGGCCTTCAAAATGTGTTAAAATTGAATTTTATAGATATTTCATCTTAAACATAAAAGAGTAAGAAAACGTGCATTATAGCTCAAGCTGCGAGGTTCCTTTGCATAACAATGTAAATATGTAAAGCAGGTTATTGAGAGGTCCAATAATGTAGGTCTGTACAGAAGGTATTTAAACTAGTTTTGAGGATGGGACACTTGGCATTTGTTGAAGGTCTTGCTGCGCTTTTAAGGCCGTGTTTACACCTTTGGTGTAGTTTTATGGCTATGTGAGCAGAAACGAAAGCTGGTGCTCTCCATATTATTTTCCGTTCTCTCTTTTCGTGTTCATAAGTAAACTTCGTGAGATTATTTCGCAATATTAGATCTAAAGATCAGAAAAAGACCATATATACACCTGCCCATAGACCTTCCCCTCAAAGAAATCAGTAAAGTGGTTCAAAGTGGATAAAAGAGATGGATTAAAACAGCAGGCATAAACGGGAATGTGTCTTCCTTATCTACTTATGATCTAATTGACCAAAACACATCTTAAAGGGACAGTTCACCCAAAAAATAAAATTACCTCATGATTTACTCGCCTTCAAGCCATCCTAGGTGTATATGACTTTCTTTCAGATGAATACAATCTGTCTTATAATTTAAAAAAAATGTCCAGGCTCTTCCAACTGTTATAATGCCAGTGAATGGGTGTCATTTTTTAATAGTCCAAAAGAAGTCCAATAAAGCGCATACATCCATCTTAAAGTATACTCCACATACTCCAGGGCATTGTTAAAGGCCTCCTGAAGTGAATCGATGCATTTTTGTAAGAAAAATACCCATATTTAAAACTTTATAAACCGTAATCTCTAGCTTCCGCTAACTGTTGTATGCGCGTTCACGAGAGAGTGGAGTTCCAGCAGATGACGTAGGATGCAGGCAAATTGTAAGCTACGTCTCGCGAGAACCAAGTTTTTTTTAACAGGACCAAAGGAAGCAAAATTTCCTTTGTTTAGCACAGGAAAACCAGTCTCTTCTTGGCTTGTATCAAAATCCTCCAACATTTTTCTTTACAAATCCTTGTTTTGTACTTCTACCGGTGTTTTGTTTTGCTCTCTCCTCTGCGCTTGCGCGTTCATCAGTTCCACGTTTGTCGCCGTGTTCACCTACGTCCTACATCATCTGCTGGAACGTCACTCTCGCACATATAACAGTTAGCAGAAGCTAGAGATTATGGTTTATAATTTTTAAATATATATTTATAATTTTTAAATATATTTATTAGTGCTGGGCAACGATAACAATTTTGAATCGCGATTAATCGCATGATATTTCTGGGCACTTTGATATTATTGGATGTGGGGGCGTGTTAGAACGAGCCGTTTTAGGTAGGTGTGGCTGACTCTTAACTTTTATAAAGAATATCTCTTTGGATTTGAGACTTTAGTCTTTGCAACTTTACAGATCTTCTTTATGCACCAAGAGCTTGTAACACTCCAAAGAGAAAGGAAAAATTGAAATCGCATCATATGACCCCTTTAAGTTTTAAATAGGGATACTTTCTTTTTTGAGTAAACTATCCCTTTAATACCAGGTGTAAAGAGGGCCTTAGACACGAGAGCATGATAGGTTTGCTGTGATGAAAGGTTGCACGGAAGACCATTATATGGAGATGGTTTGGACGTGTTTAATGCAAATTAACCTTAGACACACAGTCGCTCATTTAGAATATTCCAAATTCTTTAACATTAGAACGAGGTTAAGAGAACTTCTCCTGTGCATATAAACATGAACAATCTATGCAATTATTAGTCAATGAAACCCATTGTTCCCTTTGTTTGAGCACCTCGACCAGCCCAACACTGCAACACAGGCTCAACTAATCACATGAGTTTGGGGGCGGGACTATCTGACTAGATTGTGTTTGACACTCATTATTTTTGTATTTCCGTTTAACAGCATAGAAATTACACAATTTACCTTTAAGTTAGTAACATCAGTTGCTCCTCAACACTCAATTCTGCCCTACAGGAAGCAGGCAGAGATCGTTTTGGATTTCCTTCCGAGCAGACGTGTGGATTTATAGTCTGTAATGGGGAAAGCGAAAAGGGGAAAAGAAAGCGCAAAAGAGAGGAGAAAGTAAGTTTGAGTGACTCCTTGAACGAGCAGGATCTGTGGTCCTGTCAGCTGATTAGCCCTCTTGATTAGCATTTATAAGAGGCCCTGGTGCTCTATTATTTGCATTCCTATTTAGCCATGAATTTGTGGAGGGCGCTCCGTGATTAAACTTGTCACTGGTCCTGATTGACAGGGTCAAATCTTCACATTCCACTCGTCTGAAATGGAAGTGCACGAGAAAGAGAAAAGGAGGGGGGAAAAAACGATTGTCAGCTATTCTTCGCACTCCTGACGAGCTTTGTGAAGGATCTCTTTCAACTTCTCTCATGCTTATCCCTTTCTTCCCCCCTCTCTTTTCTAACTCTATCACTTTTTCTCTCTGCGTCTCCTGTCATCTTAGATAGGTCAGGAATGTTTTAATTTTAGGGATAGATTTGGCCTGTCACAGAGGCGAGATGACGTGTTGCTCAGGAGATGAGACGTGAAGGGTGTAAAACAATTTTAAAAAAAATAGTGCGAAAAAAAAAAAAAGAGAAAAGTGCTCACTTTATTAGACAGATTTAATTACTCTGAACAGGGATTAAAACAGGCCATTCAGTGAAGTGTGAAATTAACCCTTGATTACTGATGAATCTCTGAATGAAGGCTAAAACAACCATTTGGAGGGGGAAAAAAAGCGATACTCTTCAACAGTAATTGTTTTTGGAAAGGAGATCGCATTTCCCTCGCATTACCATGCCTCTGGTGTGGCGGGCTGATGTCAGGTGACTACATTATTAACAGTGAAAATGCAAACAAAGACATGACATTATGTGAAATCCAGTGCTGCGCTTGCATCAGGGACCACTAACCTTTCGGAGAGACTGGACTGCCTCCCCAAGGATGAGCTCTGGGTAAAAAACAACAATTAAAAATGCAGAAATGAGCAGAGTTAATGCAGTCTGTCCAATCTGATGAATATATGGCGGGCTGAATATTAGACGTGCTGTCTTAATGGGGCCGAATTGTTGTTGGTCGCCATTTCTGTCAAAATACCAAGAGCAGGAAAAGTAATAAATTACTGGAAGGTGTCCACATTAGCTTTGTGATGAATGACATTTCATTTTGAAGAATTGTGTTGACTTTTTTTTTTATATAAAACATTTTTGATCTGTAGTATTTGTAATATAATATAATAAAAATAAAGCTAGCATTAATTTGAGCATATTTTTTGCAGCAAGTTTTTGTGAGCATGAATCAGTGTTCACAACCCATTTTACGTCAGTAATGTTAAAGTAAAATGGAGGGTAGGATGCTCAGAGAGGGCAAAAAAAATGTGTTAAAGTCGGACTGATTTTATCCATCAGGTAATTCTAACATAATTATAAAAAAATGAAGGGGAAACTATAAGCGTTTGGTGACAACATCTGAAAAGGAAAGTCCTTTCAGGGGTGGAGCGAATTGTTATTTTCATAAAATTTAACAAAACAAGCATCTTTAAATTAATGAATCAATAAATATAAAGAAAGTGATTACTGTATATTTTGATTTTTAAAAAGTCTCCTTTTCAAACATGACATTGTCTATTTAGCCTTTTAAATATCTTTTACACATTTTTAAACCACCTCATGATCTGATTCAGGTTATTTAAGTTATGATTATGTTTATCATCATGACATACAAATACAGTTTGTCAGTCATACCTGCAGGTGTCATATAGCGTAATCAGGGAGAAGATTCAGATATGACAGCGAAGACACTAAGACAATTAAGACACAGCACTGACATTCTGATTGTGATCCTGTAAAATCCTGTAATAGGTGCCTCAGCGAGAGTGTGCGTGTGCTCATATAATTAGTAGTAATTAATGATGAAAAAGTGAGGACCCGTTTGTATTTCAAATTATCCCATTAGCTCTTGTCATACTGGTGTACACAAAACAGCTTGAGTTCAATTAGTTTTTTGTCACACAAAAGTGATTATAAGCAGCCAGTGCAACCTGATTCATGGGATACCTCCTGTCTAAATGTAGGCACTGATTTAGTAGAGTGCCGGTACTCAACCCGAGGCACGCCAGCTCCGTGGGACTTTTTGGCGGTATTGCGTTTCAAAGTCTCACTTTTCACCCAAAACCTTATAAGTCATAATTTGATTATGCAATTGTGAGAAATAAAGTCTCAATTGTAAGAAATTAATAAAAAAAGTTTGATAATCTATCTATCTATCTATCTGTCTGTCTGTCTGTCTATCTGCCTGTCTATCTGTCTGTCTGCCTGTCTGTCTGTCTGTCTGTCTGTCTGCCTGCCTGCCTGTCTATCTGTCTGTCTGTATCTGTCTGTCTGTCTTGTCTGTCTGTCTGTCTGTCTGTCTGTCTGTCTATCTGCCTGTCTATCTGCCTGTCTGTCTATCTATCTATCTATCTGTCTATCTATCTGTCGGTCTATGTGAAGTTACAATCATTAGATAGTGATATTGAGATAATTGATATTTTAAAAAGAAAAGCTATATATAAACAAAAAATAAAAAAGGTAACTGCAACTGTTTATTCTAGAATTCCAACTTCTTTCTCAGAATTCCAAGTTTACATCTTACAATTCCAGCATTTACATTTGACTTTTTATCTTAGAATTCTGACTTTTCTTCTCAGAATTATATTATAAACTTGCATTTGCGAGTTATCATCTATAGAGATGTAAAGAGAAAAGTATATAATATAATTTCAAGATCAAAATTGATGAGATATAAAGTCGGAATTGCAAGACAAACACTTTGAGAAAAGTCAGAATTGTGAGTTTAGAGTTTATATCTTGCAATTCTGACTTTATATATTGAAATGTATATCTTTGCAAATGCAAGAAAAAACGTCTGAATTATCTCGCAATTCAGACTTTTTTCCTTGCATTTGCAAAGATATACATTGCAAGATATAAAGTCAGAATTATGTGATAAAGAGTCACAATTACCTTTTTTAATTTTTCATCCCATGGTGGAAACAAGCTTCCATAATAGACACATACATACAATATCTCACAACTGTAACTTCATTTTTAATAGTGAGATTTTTTTTTTCTTATTTTCAACTTTAGCTCACAATTAGGCTTCCTTTTTTATTTTATTATTTTTTTTAACTCTGAGATGAAAACAGCCTTCTATATACATCTGCCAATCTCCAAAAAGAAGAAAAAATAAATTAAAAAAAAAAACGTAAAATGAGTCCATATGACATGCATTTTATTGTCTATTGCAAACATTATGCTGAGAATAACCCAGAATATTCCTTCAAAACAAGCATCTCAGCCAATTATCAAGCAGTTCACCATTTGAAACCGCCTTGACCGAAATGAATAATGAACAGTGACATTTTGAAGCATGCGCTGCAGTCTTCACCAGCACATCTAGGCTGATTCCACATGAAAACATAGAAAGTACCTCCACTAAATCAGCATACGTCCTGCCAGCTATGTTGGGAGGGCCGGTACTTAGAGGCGCTTTGCTTTGACCTTACTTGACCTTTTCATTGATCCTTCCATCTGTCTAATTCAGAAAACAGACATAATCAAAAGCTTTCAAAATCGATCAAATGTTGTAATGCACCCAAGATGGCTTGGCAATGAGCATATCGACAAGAAACTAAAACATGATCAAATCAATGGGTTTAACGTATCAATACAAAGCTCATATTCTAACAAGCCTGTCCGCCGTGGTCACATGGTCTGAACGTTTAAACGGATCCTCTGCACATTTTGTATTTCTCCCTGTGAGCTTGCATAGTGGCTGCTATTTCTAGGCTGAATGAAACTTTTAACAGATGTTGCTGTTAATTACTACAGGAGGGGGGAAATGCGATTTAAACACTTTTATTAATTAGTTCCAATGGAAGTGCGATGCCGGGGAGATGGAAAGGCTTGAGGGACAGTCAAGTACTGAGGTGTCAACAGTGCCAATGTCTGAGATCAAAATAACATGCTTCAAATGGAGCGCCATCTCAAGCTATGAAAGAAACCGTGCTTGCCGGAAACACCATTTTAAGTGAGAAAAGTAATATAACAACATGTTCTTAGTTCTGAAATATAAAAATATAGATGTTATCATGTGGGTTCTAGAGTACAACTGCAGAGAATAAAAATAAAGACTGTGGGCCTTTATATATGTAGGTTTATATGTATGGGAAAACTCTTTTCCAATTGGAAAAAATATATATACTTTTTTTTCCAAATTTTATTTTATTTTTTTCAGATTTTTTTTTTAAGATGATAACCAAGATGGGAAAAGACATGATTTCCAATTATATATTAAAATCAATGAAAATATTAATACAGTAAAATATTTAAAAACATATACACATTTATATATACAATCTTAAATAACCATGTATATATATATACATATGTATATATTTATATACTGTATATATATATATATATATATATATATATATACACACACACACACACACACATTTAAACATGTAAAATATTAAATGAAATATTTGTAGTTCTATATATAAAATTTTTTTTGAAGATGATAACCAAGAAAAGAAAGAGATGCTTTACATATTAAAATACTTATACAGTAAAATATATAAAAACAGAAAAATATTTTATATATAATTTACAAAACAATTTGTTTACATTTTAAATACTATATATACAGGTGCATCTCAATAAATTAGAATGTCGTGGAAAAGTTAATTTATTTCAGTAATTCAACTCAAATTGTGAAACTCGTGTATTAAATAAATTCAATGCACACAGACTGAAGTAGTTTAAGTCTTTGGTTCTTTTAATTTTGATGATTTTGGCTCACATTTAACAAAAACCCACCAATTCACTATCTCAACAAATTAGAATACTTCATAAGACCAATAAAAAAAATTTTTTTAGTGAATTGTTGGCCTTCTGGAAAGTTCATTAATTTACTGTACATGTACTCAATACTTGGTAGAGGCTCCTTTTGCTTTAATTACTGCCCCAATTCGGCGTGGCATGGAGGTGATCAGTTTGTGGCACTGCTGAAGTGGTATGGAAGCCCAGGTTTCTTTGACAGTGGCCTTCAGCTCATCTGCATTTTTTGGTCTCATGTTTCTCATTTTCCTCTTGACAATACCCCATAGATTCTCTATGGGTATATATATATATATATATATATATATATATAGTCAAAATTAATTAAAATATATAATCTTATATAACAATATATGCAATATTATATAACATAAATTTAAAAAAGATTATTAGTAAATAATAATAAAATAGATAATACAATTATATTATTATTATTATATAAATATATCTCAATTATCAGCTAATGCTTGAAGTTACAAATTCACAATTTTCACAAATGGTATTTACATTTTTACAAATCATTTAAATGGTCCAAATGTAATGTTTTCATTCAGTATATTGACTTAACTAATCAGAATTCAGCTCTTTTCCTCTCTTATTTATCATTATCTGAAAAATCCATTATTGGCCACTTTATATCTCTACATACAGTTGCTATATAATTCTATAGCAGCTTTGAAAAACAGACATAAAACTCACCCTGCTTCTAGATTTCTCTCTCTCGCTCCCCACATAACCAGCTTTAACCCAGAAATTACGTACAGCCTGATGTGACTTTGATGATGTTCCCCCGTACCGAGACACACTTGCCATTTTGAGTTCTCTGTCTGGCCAGCATGTACGACAAAACAGACACCGACAGAGAGCCGAGCATCTCAGCCGGCCCGCGGAGCAGAACCGTGCACATATCATGAAATATGTACGCTGTCTGTCCGTTAATACACCCTCACACGTCTCACTCCCAACACTGGATGGACAGGAGAGAAAAGGCCCAGTGGAAAAATAAAGTGCCATAATGAATCTAAAAAGCATGATTCACTCCCATCAGCCGTACTCAGGGAAGTGTCACGTTCTCCCAAGCTCCCTGACCGCTGACAGGCCTATTGCGAAGAGAGAGGGGAGAGCAGGGGCAACGGCGACGGTACGCGAGGGTATAAATCCTAATTACACACCGTATCGCCCGCTGCAAATGGCCATCTTTTTCAAAGGCAACAGATCTGGATGTTTTTTTCGTAACCTGTAAATTGCAAAACGTATTAAATCCCCACAGGAGTAACAGGGCTTTATATGTGTGCAAAACGTAAAAAAGAACTCAGGAAATAAGTGCATAAAGCGGGGGAAGAAAGAGCCAGCAACCTCTGCATTGGGCTTTGAAAGAAAGGTAACATAATCAATTAATCCTGGCAGTAATTGGGTGTTGGGAAAAAGGCAAAATGCAGTAATGAAAGTCATCCGTTGTGCTCGTCTTTCTCTCCCGGTCTGACGAACCCTCCCCCCCATCATCTGCAGGATCTCAGGTGCTTAGCCATGCAAATCTGTCTGACAGCTCAGTACATCTCTGTCTGCCTAATTGGACAGTATAGAGTTGTTTATGGATATTGAAGACATTTAAGGCTCAGTCGGGGGCTGCTCAAAAATCATTAGCCGTAGGCCTCTGATACTGGACTAAGTCTTCTCCCTCCGCCGATGTCAAACTCGGCCGTAAAAAATGTTTATCTTTGTCACCTGCGCGGAAAGGGGCTCTGGAAACGTGCGCGATCTTAACGTGAGCGAACGTGCGAGGCTTCAGTCGTGACAGCTCAGACAATGGTCTTCCAATTAGAGACGTACTGTGGAGTTAGCGATGCAGCGTAACGCGCCTCGTCAAAATAATTTGCTCTAAAATCTTTTATTCCTTCTCTTTAATTTATTTATTTAGGCACCAGAGGACGGCTTAGTGTCTTCGAGCAGTTTGAGATCGTATCACAATATTACTGTGTAGAAAGCATCTGGTTGTCCACCGTTTGACGGACTGAAGTAAACAAAACAAGGACAAGAGCTAGCTGAAATCACCAGCTCCAGTCTAATTAGTTCGTTTCTATGCAATTCTGGTTGTCAGAGTGCATTTTTAACAAATTTGTTTCTTAGGCTGT
Source organism: Sinocyclocheilus rhinocerous (assembly GCF_001515625.1). NCBI lineage: Eukaryota > Metazoa > Chordata > Actinopteri > Cypriniformes > Cyprinidae > Sinocyclocheilus > Sinocyclocheilus rhinocerous. The sequence goes on along the minus strand of NW_015644664.1, from coordinate 292,632 downwards.
TACAATGAAAACTTTAGTGCACAAACTAGTAGCTGCACTTTAAAACAGCAATAAAATCTGGCAACAAATTTGCATTAGTTTAGTTTCTTAGCTCAAGTCATGCTACAATACATGTTTACATTTGTGCTTTTAGCAAACCCTATTATGCAAAGTGACTTTGTATGTACATTTTATCAGTTTATGCATTCCCAAGGGATCAAAGCATGATGCTGACATTGCTAGCGCCATGCTGTACTGTACAGGAATGATATTGCAACATATTGTTTTAAACATATTTCAAATCTGCAATCAAACCTGACAACAAATGTAGCATTTAGTTAGCCGCTTAGCTCAAATAATTTTAAAATACTGTATTTTTAACATTTCAAATCAGCAATACAATTTGGCAGACAACAAATGTAGCATTCATTTAGAGTCTTAACAATAAAGCAAAAAAACCTGTTAAAACGCTAAAATACTGCATTTTAATCGGCAATAAAAATTTGGCAAGCAGCATTCATTAAGCTTCTCGGATCAAATCATGCCAAAATAATGTATTTTTAACATTTCAGATTCGTAAAAAGATATGGTAAACAAAAGTACCATTCACTTAGCTTCCTAGCTCAAATCATGCTAAAATACTGTATCTTTAAAATATTTCAATCTGCAAAAACATGGTAAACAAAAGTACCATTCATTTAGCTTCTTAGCTCAAATCAGCAATAAAATCTGCCAATAAAAGTAGAATTCTTATAGCTTCTTAGCTCAAATAATGCTAAAATTCAAATCAGCAATTTCAAATCAGCAATACAATTTGGCAACAAATGTAGTATTCATTTAGCGTCTTAAAATAAAGTAAAAAAGCCTGTTACAAATACTAACATTTTTACATTTCAAATCAGCAATAAAACCTGGCAGCAATAGCTTCTTAGTACAAATCATGCTAAAATAATGTATTATTGACATATTTCAAATCAGCAATAAAATTAACAAAAGCAGCATTTATTTATATTATTCTCAGCACAAATCGTGTTAACTTGCTGTATTCAGTAAGCTAAGATAATGCGCATGGGATGGAGTAATGTGGAGTAAACAAACTGAAACTACATTCCTACAGCCACCATACTGAATGTCGCTGGACAATTAAAGAATTGCCTGCCATAAACGTTGCATAAAAAGGCAGTTCTTGATTGTTCTTGGTAATGTAGACTTCCTCACCAATAGTGAAAAGCCTGACTATGGAAGACTAGTAACAACACAGCTCACACTCTCCTACATTCAACACACCGATTTTACACAAAGATCTGTATTAAGTAAAGAATTCATTATTGTGTAAATCGATGCCTTCATAATGAGAGTTTGCTTGCCAATGACCCAATAAGTCCGCCATAATGCGCACCCAGTAGACAAGTCAAGAAAGAGAGATTCCCTTTCCTTTTCCCCACCTCTCTCTCTCTTTCCAGCTATAAAGCAAAGGCCCAATCAAAGGCAAACTCAGTTTCTATTATCTATTCTCCCCCCCCACCCCACCCCAGCCCTCCTTCACCAGTGCCCCCATTACAGAAATGTTTCTTCCCATCAAAGCCTTTACTTATCACTTCACCGGTGACATTGAACTTCCCGTGCCCCGGCCGCCGAGACACATCTCTGAACCCTCGCAATCACTCTTCATCCCCAGTAACAATTTAGTAATGAAGTATTGATTTCCAGATTCCCTTCTTATGGATGATATTAGATTTGGTTTGATAAACTGTGTCGGGGGCCCCTAATCTGCTCCGTCCCTTTCCCCGCTGTCTGTAAAACAAAGTGCCACTAGAGGGATAATGACCGGGGAACATCGATGAACTCATTTCATCAATTTGTAACACTTGACAATGAAAAAGGGCCACCGTTTTTCACACACCAATGTCAAAGTTTATTGCTCAGGGTAGGGTCTTATTGGAAGCCCGACATCTTGGCTCTAATTTATGGGCCCCTGTGTGCTGGTTACTTTGAAAGGAAATGTTTGGATACGGCTGGGATATTAGTGTTGCACCTGGTCTGGCTGGTTTTTACACAGCCACCGGGGATCTATGCATCACGTCTGCAAATACAACAACAACTTGCAGCCGCCGAAGCTATCTGGCCATTAGGAGGGGAAAGTAAGGGGGTCTATGACATGCATAAGTCATGAGATGATGCTATGTCTTGGTCAGACGGACTCCTGAAGGGATGAAAATAATTCACCGACTGGAGCGAGCAACAAAGGCCCCAGCTCTTTTCACAACCTGCAGAAGGTGGACTCAGCTAAAGAGTCCTGTGTTTACATTGCTAGTATAATTCAAGATACTGATGAGTTAATGCAACCTAAACATTTCTAAAGCTCAGCGCTCCAGTTGAGGCCTCTAATAGCATTTCAATAAATCTTTTTTGCTTTACATTTGAACCTTTTTGCATTGAACATTGCAAAGTTGGATCTCTACAAATCGCTTGCTAGATACATGCATTTTCTACGACTAGGCAAAGAGTATCCCTCTAACTTCCAGCCAGTCTGCCATGAGATAATGTTGTATCCTGCCCCGGCTGATGGACAGCTGAATCTCTTTAGCCTTTGTTCTTTATTTACAACAGTCAGACTGCTCTGCACGCTGGCCCGATTTCACAGGTGAATGCACGCTATTCTCTGGGAAAAACAATTGAGGTACGGCAAGAGGATATAAACCAAGAAAAATACCAAGTCTCTCTGAGGCGGAAATAGATGATATCTTTCTCGAACACCACAGAGCACCTCTCAAATCACCTTTCTCCCTTTAGTCAGTAAAACAAGCTCATTTATTCTCCTTTTCCATCCTCTCATGCAAGCTGTTACTAGCGCTAAAAGGCACTACATGGCCGAGAAGCAAGAATTACTGTTTTCTTTGTCTTCTTCAAATGTGTTTGTTAGAGGCCCATCCCTCGGAGCACCAGAGGCCCTTTTACTGCAACTCAGGCATCATGGGCTCTGCTCTCAGTAATCACATTGCCTCTTCCCCCCGAGATCTACGTGCATAGTGCTTATCAACTAGATTACCGCCAGGTGAAGATGAATAACCCAATTTGCGGCTCCTCATTTCGGTGGGTGTAGTATTCAGTGTCAGCACGCATTAGCGGATAAAGTGTATTGCTTTGCCAGGTGGGTGTGGCTGAATCGCCTTTAAGATTGAGACGTACATGCACTTGGGCAGATGAGATGTGTCCAGAAGCACAGCTTGGACCATGAGTTTGAGTAAACTTCAGGTTCAGGTCACTGCCTTTTAGTCGGGAGGATGCCACATTGATGTGCAGTCTGGTCATTAAGTTGTACTGTTGTATACCTTGGTGTCCATTGTTAATAGCCAACCAAACATTGAAAGTATTTCTAGAACAGTGGTTCCCAACTACGTTCCTGGAGGCCCTGCCAACACTGCACATTTTGCATGTCTCCTTAATTAAACACACTTGATTTAGGTCATCAGCTCATTAGTATAATCTCCAAGACCTGAAGTGGGTGTGTCAGAAAAAGGAGACAAGCTTGGGGGGGTCAGGAACATGGCTGGGAACCACTGGTCTTGGAAACATGGATTGTGAAGATTAGATGTACCTTTGGACAGTACAACCTATTGAATGAAATGTGCATCTATTCTTCACTGTTTCATTTGCATAAAATTAAATTTGCCGTCTTCTGACTAAAGGCCGGGACACAGCAAGCAAACGTCAAGCCGTCGGCGAGCATCTGTTGGGCTAGTTTTTTTGTTGTTGTTTTTGTTGTGTTCTACACGTTTGCTGTCATCGGGCTCAAAATGGTAAGCAGGTGTTGCTTTGTTTACATTTCACATATCAGCGTATATCCTTGTTTTGGTTTCTCCATTTGAATGATGAATTGACTAGACTATTGATACCAATAGTCATTGACTTGACTATTTAATGAATAGACTATTGATACCTGCTGATATACAGTAGAGAGTTAACTCTTTACACGCAGATGCAGAACGCACATGCTAGTTTGCAGTAGTGTTGTCAAAAGTACCGACTTCGGTACCAGTCGATACTGAAATTTTAAAAACATATATTTCCCGCTAACATTTGAGCGATGTTGAGCTGATTCTTAAAAATTGATGATTGGCCAATGCGTTCACATGCTCAAAAGATATGACTGTGATTGGCTACAATGATCATCACTTCACGCTCTTCACCGAGCGCTCACACAGACATTTTTCAAATTTCAGTACCGACTGGTACCGAAGTCGGTACTTTTGACAACACTAGTTTGCAGTCGGCTGTAGTCTATGCAGTGTGTTCAAGCACAGCTTTTTGGTCCAGGCGCAGCCGATGCAAGGCAACAAAACCTTCAGCTTTCGTCGCCGCTAGTTCTTTGAAGTCGGCTTGGTGTGGGGTCCAGAACACATTTTGGAAACTGGAGTCCTCAAAAGGCTTCTTAAAGGGATAGTTCACCCAAAAATGAAAATTCTATCATTAATTACTCACCTTCATGTCGCTCTAAACCCGTAAGACCTTCGTTCATCTTCGGAAAACACAAATTAAGATATTTCTGATGAAATCCGAGAGCTTTCTGACCCTGCATAGAAAGCAATGCAACTGACATGTTCAAGGCCCAGAAAGGTAGTAAAGACATCGTTTTGCTGATGAACAGCTTGGAGATTCTGGTTGACCAGCTGAACCTGGACTTAGCATGCAAATGCTTGGACCTGCATTGAAAGTCATGTTTGTTTAAACCATGACTATTTCACCGGTCCTGGAAGGCCATTGTCCTGGAGCATTTAGCTCCAACCCTTGAATAGTCAGTCATGTTGGATAAGAGTTGGAACTAAATACTGCAGGATAGTGGCCCTCGAGAAACAGAGTTGCATAGCCCTGGTCTTCTCAGCACGGTAGGCATACACAGTTCACATCTACATAGCTAAGCGTCTTTCATTTTTCACAGTTTCTGGGGGTTAATGAATACCAGTGACACATAGAACCAGTCTGAGTTTTGATGGGTCCCAAGTGGTGTTTTCCCCAGGCCTCGCACTTGAACGCTAGTGCCTTGAAAGGGTGACTACACTTCATATTACCGCCGGTAATGCATCGCAGCGTTATGGATGGGCCCACTGTCCACTGCCTCTCAGTGCAAGGGAGGTCAGCATCTCGCAAACGAGTGCCACGCTGCCCTCTAAGGTGATTACTGATAAAGAATGACATGCTGAAGGGAGACGCAGGGGAAATATACGCCAGAGTCCAATCGCCTCTCCTGCCTCAATACATTCTCTCATCGGGAAGGCCTGTATAAATACAGCGGGAACGAATACTCACCTCTGCTTATGAGACACTTCATCTCTGGAAGAGGACAGAAGGTCGAGTCATCAAAAATGCAGGAGGCTTTTGGCGGAGTATCCACATGTTCTCTCTGATATTGTGATGAGGTCTCGAATATTTTCAAACATGCTGCATTTTCTCTGTAAGATACTCCCTGTCATAGTGAAATGGCCTGTGACACGAACACTGTAAAAGAGAGAGAAAATGGTCCATGTGGGAACCCTATAAGTTTAACGCATTTGTTTCTGATTATATTATCATGCACAAGCATGGCTATCACACAACACACATGCAAGAAACAGCATATTCACTGTCATTGTTTTGAAAATGGTACCCTTAGGGGTACAACAGCTTGTCACTGGCGCCATACCCTTAAAAGCACAACTTTGTACCTTACCTATCCCTAAAATGCACTTTAGAGTAGTAATACAATGTCACCTAAAGGTACTACTATGAACCTTTTAGGAGTAAATAAGGTGCAAAGATGTCACTGCCCCAGTGACAAGCTGTTGCACCCCTAAAAGTACAATGTTTGCACAGTTTTCTGAAAGTGTTGGAGTTTTGTCCTAACCTTACAGGCGTTTGGCTTCTGTTTCCATGATGTCACACTGGGTAGCTCCGCCCATAGTGAATCCTCATTGGTCCAAGATCCTGCGCCACATAGATCTACAGGTAAATGTAAAACACAAAATATGATTGTATTGCTTTGCACAGTATTCTTGCTTTCAATGTGGACATATTACTTACCTGGTTATATGCTGATTTGCTGTTGTTGTTGTTGTTCTCAGTTACCACAGACCTCGGTTTCTGAGAAAGGACAGAAAGCATGTTAACCTTTGTATATCTTCAATGAAGCCCTAGCATGCAATTGTAAAGTATGTCTAATTTAAATAAAATATCCGACCATCACACACATTTTAACATATGATACTTGAACATTGTTAAAACATGTTAGCATGTCAGTGCATAAAAACACAACATTTTGTCTTTTGACTTGTAGCATGGCTAGCTAAAATAGTAGACTTTGAATAAAATCACAAGCTTTGCATTTACGCTTTTTAAACCTCCAATATGACCAATTTGAAGTCCATTACCATAGTTGAACTTTTCTGTCACAAATACTATTACAACCCAACCGCTGGGTCAAAACAACCCAATAGCTGGGTTTGTCCCTTTTTAACCCAGCATTTTTTAGAGTGTAATAAGAAGATTAGATCTTCAACTCAAATCCAAGGATGTGTTTTCATACTCACACACAAAGAAGTAGACTGTCAGAGAAGGAGAGAAGAGAGTCCATACTGTTTGAGCCTCTGTGTGTGCATACATACACTTGAAATATTAGGTTGTTAGCAAGCACCATTACGAAGTGAGAAAGGGAGGCGAACAGAGAGCCATTCTTTCACGAGGAGGTGCCATGTCCCAACCATCACACTCCCGGCACATGAGGGCTCCAATGGCACCTGAGGGGGAATCTCATGGCTGTCATCCCAGAAAGCCTCCTGCACTGATGCAGGCCTGCCATCTGCTCTCCATATGAGATAAAAATGAGAAATTGTCTTCGAAAAGCCATCTTTTTCTATTCTTCAACTCACCAACTGAAAAATCATTGTTATTGCTACGATATCCTGGAAACAAAAACAGGAAGCCACACCATTAGTAGCTGGTTGACTAACAAAGTGGGTAATTACCTTAAATGCTAACAGAGTTGCTGGGACATTCCTGTTATGCAGTACACTTAAAAAAAAATTTAAAAAAGGAATACGCTTGTGTTGTAATTTAAGTAAGTATTTCTATCAAAGTGAGACCTATGAAATATATTCTAACTGAACTTTATTTACACATTTGCGAGAAAATAAACTGGATGGAATCTAACAGTATAGAAATGAACACCTAAAGCTTACATGGATATATCAACTTCAAGTTTTAAAATATATTTTGAAATGTATTAACTATATCATAGAAAGTTCTGCTAAGGATGGGACATTTTCAAACTACATAAATAAAAAGAAACCACAATGCATCACAGAATGAATCAAATCCATTGCTTAAACTTACTATTGTTTCTGCTGTTGTTTTCCCTCCAAAATGATTCCACTTCCTGGAGGATGAGGTCATTAATGAACAAGCTTTTGTTTTTTAAAGGGACATTACACAAACATAATGGGATAAAATGTGTGGAAAAACATGAAACACACTTGATTTCCAATTACAACAGTATTTCTTAATAAACTCTCAGTTTTCACATTTTAAAAATAAACATGACAAATATAGCAACATCTACAATAATAGTAGTCTAATTATTTAAAATGAATCCTCATATTTACTTAATTGTGATATTGTGAGGGGAAAAATGCACTCTCTCTTTAAAAATTGTTTAATATTTCTCAAATGCTAATAATGAAACCAAAAAGGCCCTGCACAGCAGGAATGACAATACTATATTTAAGCAGATTTAAATGTAATCATACATACATTTAATACAGGCATGTTCCTCCTTTAAGTAACCTCTCTATGCCTTTTGTTTTGTCACTCTGCGCAAATTATCCCAGCTCCCACAGAGCCTACGAGAAATAGCATTATTTTATGACACCAGGAGGAGAAAAACAGTAGAAAAAAGGGAGAGAGAGAAAAAGGGAGATGGGCAAAAAAAAAAAAGGTCCTTCAGGGAACATGGTGTAAATGAACTTCCAGGAATGACACAGGCGAGCAATGAGCCATGGATAGAAATATACGCTGCACATCATCGGATAGAGATGCCAGTGGAAATGGCTTCATTGAAGTGTCAGCCCTCATCCATCAATCAATCATCCGCAAGAAACAATAACGGCCGTGGCGATGGTGTGGCTTTTATGGGGCTTACTCATGGGTATCGGCAACAGCACTTAAGGGTGGCTCTGACACAGGAGGAAAAAGCGAGGTTAGGGGTATGCAGACGCATTTCACATGCAGGTAGAGCGCAGGAGGCAGAAAAAGAGAGCGAGAGGAGGTGTGTGTGGGGGGGGGATCACACTTAGTGGACGTGCTTTTGCAAAAAGAGAAAGAAAAAGCGAAAAACTCCCCTGGCAAAAAGAAAAATTGCCCGCCGCCCCGTGCTCCTGATCCACAGTGTAGAAAGGTGCAAAACAAAGCTGTCTTCCATCTATCATTCACCCTCCATCTATCAATTCTGTGCTGTGTTTTGAGATTGTGATGTTTAGGCTTTGTAATATTTATGGCTCGATGATAGAAGGGAAGAGGGGCTCAGACAGGCCGGCGTTAGATGTATATTTTCACGGGGTCGTGACCTCGGTCCTGTATCTCCCTCGGCGGTTTGGTTTCGAATACGCTAATGAACATCTGGGGAAGAGCCATTACGCTTTTTGTTTATAAGATGAAATTTCCTGAGCAGTGTTCTTTTTGTCGGTCAATCAGAATGGTGAGGTGTTAAGAGAACGTTTAAAGATGTTATTTAAAGAGGTCATATGATGCGATTTAAATTTTTCCTTTCTCTTTGGAGTATGTGGAAAATAATGTGTTTTTTTAACCTTAAACCGCATAAACACATTTCATTACACCAAATACACAAAATAATGTTCTTTTTAGCAACATCATATGACCCCTTTAAAGGTATAGTACATCCAAAAATTTTAATTATATCAATATTTACTCACCCTAGTAACAGAAGTCTGTTTCTGCAATGGAATAAAATTATTATTAATTATTTATTTGTTACTTCTCTCTTCCTCCTGCCATTTTCTTTGCTCCACAGCATATAGGTTTGAAATGACTCAAGGTAATTGCATCTTTTTAACTTACAATTCAAATTTTTTTTCTTGCAGTTCTTAGTTTATATCTCCCAATTCTAACGTTTTCTTGGAATTCTAAGTTTATATCTCACAATTCTGACTTTTTTCCTCAATTCTGATTAAAAAAAAAAGTCAGAATTTTGAGATAAAAATTTGCAATTAGCTTTTTTTATTTTTTATTGAATGGCACAAATAATTCAATAGAATTGTGAGATGTAAACTTGGAATGTAAACCTGAGAAAAAAAGTCAGAATTCTGAGTTTGTATTTTGCAGTTCTGACTTTTTTCTCTCTCAGAATTATGAAAAACAAAGTCTGAATTATGAAATAAAAAGTCGCAGTTACATTTTTATTTCATGGCGGAAACCGGCTTCCATACTCTTGGGTCATTTCAAACCTATATGATGTTGTTTTTCTGTGGAGCAAAGAAAAAGGCAAGAGGAAGTGAAAAGTGGAATAATTTATAATAAATAAATAATAATAAACAATAATTTTTAATGTTTTTGATAGTCTCTTCTGCTCACCAAGGCTGCATTTATTTGATAAAAAATAGACAAAAAATGTGTAGTTTTGTGAAATATTATTATAATCTAAAAGAACTGTTTTTCTATTTTAATATATTTTGAAATGTAATTTATTTCTGTGATCAAAGCTGAATTTTCAGCATCATTACTCCAGTCTTCAGTGTCACATAATCCTTCAGAAATCATTCTAATATGCTGATTTGCTGCTCAAGAAACTTTTTTTTTGAGCAGTTTTTGCTGCTTAATTGTCTGATGAATTTTAATTTGGAGGTGAGCTATTCCTTTAAGACTTTAGGAAATACTACACTATTCAACAGCTGGGCCTGCTTTATTGTCAAAAAAAAAAGAAAAAAGTGTGTCGAATATTTTTGCCCCATTTTCACAGAACAATGACAAAAATGTCATTTCTTAAAAATCCTCATCCCATTAATGGGTTCAGCCAACAGAGAGCAAACGTGGGCTGATGGAACCAGCGAAATCTTTAAACGCCGCAACAGTCGCTTTTACTGTACGTACGTCTTTTGATTTCCCCCAACCAGGTCTCTTGATGGCTTCTTAGCAACATGAAACATGACACATCATCCATTATTCTGAACGTGTGCCTTGCTATCTTAGCCCGCTCCATATGGTCCTGCTTGTCTCCAGACACCCAAATCCCTTTCCCGAGGCCAGCGACTGTTTTTTTCCGCAAGAGCCATTATATCTCCCTTCTTTCTCAGAGGGATCCACCGACAATGATGAGCAATCACAGCGAACGCCGACTTTACAGCTCTCCAAAAAAACAAAACACAAATCAGTTTCCTTGAGTCTCACCGTGCTCGTCTGGCCCAGTTGCTAATTCATGCAAGTTGACAATCTGGAGGAGGCAATTATCAATGACGACAACATCGCCCATGCAGAGGCCACATGACTGATATGAAGTTTCCATGTGCTGCTTTTGTCTGGAGTGAGGAGAGACAGACGCCTGAAACAAAGAAACACGAGAAAGAAGATCCAGCGTTAGGAAGTATATTAGGCAGAACTGTTTAATTGAATTAAATATATGAGTATCAAATTAATCACTTAATTGCAGTATCACTATTTGGTTTGGGGTTTTTGTATCTAATGCTGACTAAATTTGTCCTAAATAATATTTTGAGTTGAGTTGTGAAATATTATTACAATTTCAAATAACTGTTTTCTATTTGAATATATTGTGAAATGTATTTTATTCCTGTGATCAAAGCTGAATTTTCAGCATCATTACTCCAGTCTACTGTGTCACATGATCCTTCAGAAATCATTCTGATATACTGATTTGCTTCTAAATTATTAGCAATAATTATTGGTAATGACTGAAAATCAATGTTGCAGCTTAATATTTTTTTGGTGGAAAAATACATTCTTTGATAAAAAAAAAGAAAAAAGTTTTTAATGTCTGTACTGCCACTTTTGATTTGGAATAAAAGTATTATTATTTTTTTTTTTTAATCTTTTTAACTTTTGAATGGCAGTGTATGACATTTCCACAAAAATATTAAGCATCAAAAACATTGATAATAATAAGAAATGTTTCTTGAGCAGCAAATCAGCATATTAGAATGATTTCTGAAGGATCATGTGACACTTAAGACTGGAGTAATGATGCTGAAAATTCAGCTTTAATCAAAGGAATAAATTACATTTTACAATATATTCACATTGGAAATGGTTATTTTAAATTGAAATAATATTTGACAATATTACTGTTTTTACTGCATTTATGATCAAATAATTGCAGCCTTGATGAACATTTCTTTTAAAAACACCAAAATTGTAATTATTCCAAACTAGTCTATATAAACAGCCTATACACACACACACACACACACACACACACATATATATATATATATATATATATATATCCCTATATATTTATCCCCTGAGCTCATGCTTCAGTGTTACTCGTGTAAAACACCCACTGATCTGCATCAAAGTCTACAAAAATCAAATCGGTACACAGACGAGTGGATGCAATGTTTGCATGAAAGAACATTTTGGATCCGAAATTGTGCACTAAGCCGTATGAAACGTGAATATGAGCGTCACAGCAAACAGCCATTACAACACAAAAACAACAGTTAAAACATAAGTGACAGGCTATATACTGATTAAAATACACACTACTAAAGTTGACATGATTAATTAATCAAAACATTGTTCTTAAAATATCAAGCCGAAGCAGACAGTCAAACCTTTTCATGGCGAACAAATCATTTGCTTGACAGGGGGAAGCGGCACTAATAAAATATGTATACAGTCGCCTTATACTACTCGTCCACAGGGAATATCGCCAGCTTTGCTTTTGCCCCAAAAGCTCTCGCAAATACTATGACAAGCAATAGGGTAACTGCATGCGGCCCCATGTTGCACATAACTCTAATTAACATCTGAGTATTGTTCTCCTGCACATTACCTGCTGCACACAGCATTGTGTGGGGCCCGGCGCGCTGCGTGCCAGATCCCTATGTCAGCAAAAGCAACACCTCCTGCGGTGAATAAAGCAGAGCCCAGTGGAAATAAACGTCTCTTCTGCAGGGTGTGACCCCGGGCACAAAGGGGCCCACACCTTCACAGAAAACAAGGCAGGACGAAAACAGGAATTAACTATTGTGCTGTAACAGCAGGGGATGACGGCACGCGAGCTGCTCTGCATTGCATGTGTGCATTATAAAATGCTAGTTAAGAGAACATTTAAAGGAGCAGCAAGCTTTTTCACAAAAGTTTTGCACATAAATAAAGTGCAGTTGTTGTTATTATTGTAAAAATATGACTTGTGCACTCTTAGAAAAAAGGTGCAAGCTATCGCTGGAGCTCTTTGTACCTTATTTACCCCTAAATGAAACATATAAATACTTTTAAAGTACCTAAAATGAACATATTCGTACTTTTTTAAAGGGTACTTACAGTACAACTCTCCTTTCCTCACTAATTATTGGACACTTTTGATTGTGAAATAAATTAATCATGGGTGACAGACACAACCGTGTATAGCATAGCATTACAACTGAAAATGCAACTGCGTAATGTTGCATCCATCAATAGGTCTCGGGATAAAATCCAGTATCACTGATACTGGCATGCAAAAGCTTTCATTTTTTAACAATAAAGGGAGCTGAGTTTAATTTATCATTGCAATTGTATCTGAGAGAATAAGAATTTAAACTTTTTTTTTTTTTTTAAATACACAAAAATTATTTTATGAAGTTGTAAATAAAACATTGTTGGAATATGTTTTAAAAGATCTCATTTTTTCTATATAATACTTGCTGTAATTGTTTGTAAAATTTACTCGCAATTTCTGACTGAAAAATTTTCTACACCAATTTTAGTGTGTGTACATAATAATAATAATAATAATAATAATAAATTATAGTTTTTGGACCATTAAGATGTTTTTGCATTATTAACTTATTTAATAAAAATTAAGAAATGTCTACTCAATTTTTTTATGTAATGCTTAGAATAACCAAATGCAATAATTAAAATAATCCTGTCTGAGACCGATTTTTTGGTAGGGGGAGACCGGGTATAGTTGTAACATGGGGAGAGTTGTAACAACACCATTTCCACCTATCAGGGATAAGCTAGGAGTCCTATGATAATTTCATTATTTACCCACTTCCCCCAGATCTTATATGAATGGTTGTCAAGGCTGTAAATAGATATGCAGATTTTATAAAGAAAAAACTGATTTTGGTGTAAGAATCCAATTTTTTGACCAAAACTTTATTTTGCTTAGTACTTAAACTGTTGCAGATTAAATCATATAATTTACATTAGAATAAATTGTAGATTCTCAGGCAAAATGTGATGCATTTTTAAACTGCTAATTTCAAACAATTATGTTAATACGGCTAACTAAACATTGGATGACAGGGATGGGGTAAGTTGTAACACATTTTAGCATTCCCTTGCATAGAACTGAGAACTTTCATGTTGTCTATATGGAGCTTTTTTTGGCAGCTCAAAGCCAAAGGAAGTGTGGGTAAAATGTGCCCTGTGCAGTTTCTGGATCCACCAAGTCTGCACTCTAGGGTTAAAAACATTGGTTTGACACCATTGTGAATCTGATTGACAGTTTTTTGTTAGATCTACACATGCTTTACCTCGGTACACTGGTGTTGAGTGTTCAGTAAGCATAAATAGCCTACTGTTAAGGAGGTTTGTTCTAGTAGTCTAATTTACACACATACACGTACACACTCCCGCATCAAACAGAAAGTGGATTTGAGCTGTGGTCATTCGTAGAAAGTGTGACATTGTTTTGTATAGTTCTTTTAGATTGTTTCAATAAACCTGTTTTTGAAGCAAACTTTATGAGGTGGCTGCTGTTTTTGCTTCTTTTGTCCGACTGTTACAACTCTCCCCAGTATGTGTTACAACCTACCTCGGTAGCAGGGTAGATTGTAACAAAGGCACTCCATGTATTTGACATTAACTTATAAGGGCTGTGATATTCTTGCAGAGGTTTGAATTGGTGCCTTTTGTAGTAAATAAATGTGGATTCTTTGTATAAAAGTTTGAACACCCTAGCTAAAAAAATCAGGGAGTTACAGATGCTGAAACAAAGTGTTACAACCATATTCGGTCTCCCCTGTAATTTAACAATATTCATCCCTCTAAAACAGTTAAAAAACAAACAAAATCTTACTGTTCAAAAACTTTTGACTGGTAGGTTATATATATATATATATATATATATTACATTACATTACAGTTATGAACATTAGAATTTTTAACATAAATGGGAAGAATTGAGAAAAATTAGTAGGCCTAAATGGGACAATCTGCAGGAAATTGTGGAGGAAATGTGGTGATTTTAAAATAGTCACAATACAAAACCTCTTACTGAACAGTTTTCATTTTCTTCATGCAAAATATAATTTCTTAGTTTGATTTCCTTCGATTTTGGGAGTAAAATACGACACTTTGAGGATTGGAGCAAGTGGCTATTGGGCTCCTTGCAAATCTGTGGTCGTGTTTGCCTTGAAAAAACATTTTCCTTACTCCAAACAACCTCAGCACCGCTAAAGCAACACTAAACTCCCTCATCACAGCCAATGATTTACAAGAAGCCCGTGTGCTTTCCAACTTTCACAAGCAGTAATGAGGCTCGATCCAGACGCTTCTGATCGCCGCAGACCAGCAGCATCAAATAAACACAACGAGCGGCTCTATGCGCCACAGCCCTGACATCACACCCTCGAGAGGCGGAAAACTGCGCTTCGGATCGGACTTGAGGGATTTAGGCAAAACAGGAAGCGTGTCACGAGCCGAGGTTGTACTTCCTTCCAGATGCTCGCGCTGGCCTCTGTTTGAGGGGCATGTGAGGGTGATACTAAGTGAAATGCTCATTTTGCGTTTGTGATTATCGAGACCCATGGGCGATATGCACTAATGTGAGCTAATGCAATAGATTACACAGCGCTGGCCCTGGGGAGCCGACAGCAAGCAGATGTGCTGTAGTCAGAAAGAAAAGGAGGGGATGAACGACTCTGTTTCATGTGCTGGATACTGTCCTTTGTAATGTGCTGTTGACAGACTTCAGCAGGCTAGGTTCAGCAGACGAACAAAGCAAACGAACGATTACTAACGCACGGCTGTCTGATAAAAGTGTGTGGGCCTCAAATGAAAGATGCAATGTGGTCATCTTATATCCAAAACGGAGAATGATTATTTTATCTGTATAAAGGCATAATAAGTCTTTGTGTGAAGAGATCATTGTGTCCGGGTATCAAATGAAGCAAAGGCACATGGCTTCACTGGCAGCTGTTCACATGTTGGTACACACTACCCTCTAGTGTGCTGCCAGTGAAGTCACATTTTCTGTTCGCTCCACATACTAGTCAATTACTCCAAAATAAATGTAAAGAACAATTCCAGGCCATATTTCATCTCGAAATCTTAAATATTTATAGCTAAAATAATAGGAACCCTGGCAATATTAAGGTTGCATTTATTTGATTAAAAATGGAGTAAAAACAGTAACATTGTGAATTATCCTTACAATTTAAAATAACTGTTTTCTATTGTAATATATTTTAAAATGTAGGCTAATTTATTGCTGTGCTCAAAGCAAAATTTTCAGCATCATTACTCCAGTCTATAGTGTCACATGATCCTTCAAAAGTCATTCTAATATGCTGATTTATTATCAATGTTGGAAACTGTTGTGCTGTTTTTTTGTTTTGTTTGTTTTTTAACGTGATCATTTGTTTCATAAAAAGTAGCCTACAGCATTTTTTCAAAATATAAATCTTTTGTAAAAATACACACTATCATTCAAAAGTTTCATGTCAGTGCGTTTTTATTTTAATTTATTTATTTAAAAAGAAATTAGGCCTAATAATTTTATTCAGCAAGGATATTTTAAATAGATAAAGTGTTAGTAATATTGTTACAAACAAAGTTGGTGGTAACGAATTACAAGTAACGCCAGTTACGTAATCAGATTACTTTTTTTTTTTTCCAAGTAACTAGTAAAGTAAAATATGTGACCCTGGACCACAAAACCAGTCATAAGAGTCAATTTTTTTTTTTTAATGAAGATTTATACATCATTTGAAAGTTGATTTTAATCAGCAAGGATATTTTAAATAGATAAAGTGTTAGTAATATTGTTACAAACAAAGTTGGTGGTAACGAATTACAAGTAACGCCAGTTACGTAATCAGATTACTTTTTTTTTTTCCAAGTAACTAGTAAAGTAAAATATGTTACCCTGGACCACAAAACCAGTCATAAGAGTCAATTTTTTTTTTTTAATGAAGATTTATACATCATTTGAAAGTTGAGTAAATAAGCTTTACGTTGATGTATTGTTTGGCTGAGATACAACTGTTTGAAAATCTGGAATCTGAGGGAGCAAAAAAAAAATCAAAATATTGAGAAAATCCCTTTAAAGTTGTCAAAATGAAGTACTTAGCAATGCATATTACTAAAGCCAGTTACTTTGTTTTCCCATGTATTGACTGGCAGCTCTCGTGTTGCCATGTTGAAAGAAATCGGGAGTAAGTGCAGAGGCATTGTGCGTGCTGCATGAACATGATGCTTACTATAATTCTAGACTAAATGTGTACATGCACACAACTATGTTAAGACTGTTACAGACTTTTCATTAAGACCCTAAAGAATCATATCAACTTGTGGAAAATGGGCGTCATATGACCCCTTTAAGAACTAGTTTGAACAACTAGTAGTTAACAAAGCAGTAATCAGCCTTACTTTTTGGATTCAATTTAGAACATTCTACCTTCTTGTTACTGACTTTAAAATGTTATGATTAGCTTAGTCTAGTCTGAAAAGCTAGTCATCTAATTTTTTTCCTTTAAGACTGGTCATAACTTATGACCTTTCTTAAAAGGGGGGGGGGAATAGATGACTAACTTTTAAGACTAGACTAAGCAGTTTATGCAACCGGCCACAGGGTCCCTGTTCTGTCTGGTTCTTGACCTGAAAAGATGCTTTTGATCCCAGCTGGATTTGCTGAAAATTGACTCACAAATAGAGATTCAGCTGTAAAATATGTCCAAGTTACACTGTAGGTCTAAGAAAAATATACCATTTACTGAAAGCGAGAAAAAAATGAGTTGAATTTGAATACTTGCATGCAATGCCAAACCATTTGAAATAGTATAGTATACTTTTTGTGCATTATAAATGATATATAATATGCATATATAAATGATAATTTATGGAAATTCTAATAAATAAAAAATAAAAATATATCTAATGTGTGTGTGTAATACTTTACAACAAGATTCCATTTGTTAACATGAACTAACAGCCTTTATCAAACTAAAATCTCAACATTTACTAATACATCATTAATCAAAAGTTAATGCACTGTGAACTAACAAAAATAAAACATTTTATTAACAATAACAAAGGTTAATAACTGCCTCAAAAATGTATAGCTCATTATCACTTGATGTTAGTTAACGCATTAACCAATGTTAACAAATGAGATCCTATTGTAAAGTGTTACCATTTTTTTTCTTTTGGAGGTGAAAGACGATCGAATATTTCTTTGCAAAATTTACCTCACAAATTAAAATAAGCAAATACTCTTTCTAAAGGTCAAGAGGGGTGAACATCTAAACATCATGAAAGCTACACACAAATAGATGCTCATAAAAAGCGTAATTGGTCTCAATCTTCATTAGAACTTCATAAAAAAGACAGTTTGTCTATAATATACAGTGTGCCTAACTATGAGCGCAAATTTTAAGCATATGACATATACGTTTAAGTATATAATAAACATCCACAATCAAGATCAAAAACAAAATACACACCTTCCACAGATGAAAATGAAAAACAGACAACCTGACATTTCTTCCAGTTTGCACAACAGCTTTATTCTGCCTCTAGAAAGGGCCTGAGCCCTGGAATACACCTGGCTTAATAACAAGGTGGGTTACAAGATTGTAAATCCAAATGACATTCTGTTAAAGAGACAAAAACAACAGCATAATTTATGAAACATTGGACGAGAAGAGCGGGGAGAAAAAGCATCTTGGCTTCATAATTTTTGACCACAAGAAAGGAACTCTAAAGGGAAAAAGTCATTAGTAAAAGTGCAAAAGAAAAATTAAAAATGCAAACCTAGAGAGGAAAAAAAAAAAAAAAGCACAACTACGAACAAATGTACACATGGTGGCCACTACATCCTAAACCAAACTATCTACACAAACCCAATTCAGTGTGTTTAAGAGTCGAAATACTGAGCGGGAGCGAGGACAAAAACCAGTTCGAACCTGCGTTTAGCATGAAGCAGCATTGGTTTCTGACCAAAGTCGAATAGAATCCATTATCACTCAGCCTAACTGATCTACGACTCACAAAAAAAACTAAATAAGGGGCGATTCATCAATGTGGTGTGAAGCAAACGAAAAAAATAAAATGCTTCAAGTTTATTATCAATGGAAATTGATGCATTTGCTTCAGCTCATGAAAGCCCCTTATATATTACAAAATAAGTTAACCCTCCAAACATCTTCAGGGTTAGTATACTGAACTCAGACAGTAACAGAAACCATGACGAGCTTTAGCCACCATTCCACATACAAATTAATAAAGCAACACACTTGCCTGAAAATAAATATACACTTGATTATTAAGTAAAAAAAAAAAAAAAACATTCTGGTGTATGAAAACGTAACAATCACATCAAAAATGCTCACCACACATTTGGCGGAAACTGCTCAGCAGTGGAGGCGCAAAATCACAGTTATGTTTCTCATCAATCCTGAGGATCCCGTTGAATGTCTTTGTCACAGTGAAGGAGGTTCCACGCAGTCCCTGCATTTACTTATTTGACTTTACTTTTAAATGTACCTACACAACAGTACACAGTACGTCACCATTGCTTCAGAAGTCTCGCATCCGAGACGGTAACAGCAGCTAGATTTTGTACAAATGAGAAGGTTTCGAATTCAGAAATTATCCCGTTCTGTGCATAGCATAAAGTTGACCTGCAAAAGAGATGTTAAACATTAACAATACAGACACTATTAGAGGAAAGCAAAAAACACAGCGGCCGTCTTTGTTTATTCGGTCAGTGCCGTCCCCTCGTGCATTTAGGCTTTTAATAAAAAGTAATGGAGGCACTTGCTGGGCTTGTGGTTTGATTAGTATTTAGGCCGTCATAATAAACCACCGACCCACAACAGATTCACAAGTCAACTGTCATGCACGGAGTGCGTCTGACGTTCAGCTTCGTGTTAAGTGCACCGCAGATGAATCTATTGCCATAATGGAATGCAAATTGAATCAAAACAACACTGTTCAAGGCTGCAGTCCAAGTTCGTTCTGCCTTGCAGCCAAGGCTAGAGCAGAGCCCGAGGCCCGTATCCACACAGTACATCCTTCCAACACGTCAAACCCTTCGGCGGTAGTGTCTGAAGAACAGTGAGCAACATCAAATCAGTTCAACTTTCCTCCCAACCGAGGACCCCACCGTTTTATTTTGAAGCTGCGGAGGAGAAGCAGCGCGATTAGCTACATAAACTACAACGCAATACCTGTGAAATGAGAGCGAGGACATTTGATGACATTTACCCTGGATAGGTCTAAGAGCTCTTATCTGAAGGTCCACAATGCTTGTTACTCAGAGGGCTGGTTTGGATTCTCCTCTGAGTCATACTAGTGGAGTAGTGAGGGAAGATCAAGGACCTGCTCCCTAAAAAGGGGAGCATACAGGGTAGTGTTCAGTTATGATCACAGGACATCTCCTCACTAAACAACTGCCAAGACCATTTAAGAGGCCATGGTGAAGTCTTAAAACTTTAAATAATTCTTGAAAGCTGCTGCCTGCATTTTTGTAAAGGAAAAATTCTTGAAATTTTATTTTAACACCGAAACAAAGATATACACAGACACACACACACAAACATATATATATGCAATTTTCTGTTTTTGTTTGCAATTTTTGCTGTTCATTAAATAACGTAAAATGTCATAATGCATATTGATAATGAAAAATGAGGGATAAATGTGTTAAACTGACATGATACATGTCACAATGCAACAAAACCAATTCCTGAAAATATATATATACATAACTAAATATTTGAAATAATTATATGCAAAGTATTGTATATTTATACAATATTTTTATATAATAACTACTAATTAATTAATATAATATTATATATATATATATGTGTGTGTGTGTGTGTGTGTGTGTGTGTGTGTGTGTGTGTGTGTGTGTGTGTGTGTGTGTGTGTGTGTGTGTGTGTGTGTGTGTGTGTGTGTGTGTGTGTGTGTGTGTGTGTGTGTGTGTGTGTGTGTGTGTGTGTGTGTGTGTGTGTGTGTGTGTGTGTGTGTGTGTGTGTGTGTGTGTATCACATTCCAATCCAATTATAAAAAAACAAATCGAAAATTATATATTATAGATTCTCATTATAGAGCTATAAATAAACATATATATAATATATATATATATATATAGTTTATTTATATAACACACATTTTTTACCAGTATGTGTGTTCCCTGGGAATCAAACCCACAACCTTTTGCGCTGCTAACGCAATGCTCTACCACTGAGCCACAGGAACACTATATATACGTATATTATAGAGAGAGAAAATATTTTTTAATAATAGGATTGAAACAGTTTGTTAGATTTGCCTATATATGCCAGTTCACCAACTGGCATATATAGGCAAATCTCACAAACTGTGTTTTTGAAAACAAATGGAAAAAAAGACAACTAAATTAGAAAATTCTTTATGCTTATCTTAATGTAAAAGCTATTTCTTTTACTCAATGACCAATTGCTGACAAACATGTTGTAAATACTCACCAGTGACAGGTGAGGCCATGACAGCATGGCTGGAGCCTGCAGCAGCGGGGTGATAGAGCGAGGCCAGGTTGTTAGGCGTGTAGTTGCGGAGCAGGTTGATGACATTCCAGTCGGCCTGCATGTTGTTGGGAGACGGAGTGGGAGTCACCTTAACCGAAGCCAAGGGCGAGTTCACCTGCAACGAGGTTTTCACATTTCTGCCAGAGGGCACGATCCGGTTGAAATCCTCTCCGAGCCATCCAGATGCAGTATGTAGAGGCTCAAAGGACTTGTGTCTCTTGCTAGAGGGTTCGCCGACATCTGTTTGCGTCAAGTTTCGGAAACGGTCCGAAAGGCAAAGTCTAGCTGGATCGGTGGGCCAAACCATTCCGTTTTTGCCCAAGCTTGCCCTCTGATTCATCTCATGATCCAGGCCAGGCCTCTGCCTGGACAACTCTCGATCGATTACCAATGGCACATTTAATTTTCTGCTAGATTCTTGCTCTGAGATTCTAGAAAGCGAGCTGGTTGCATCTGATTCCCTGCCCCGTTGGCCCTCCTGGTGCTGATCTCTCCAGCGCTCCTTCGCAGGAGAAATCTTAGACATCTGAGGCTGTTTCGGAAGCTTTTCCCCAAGTTTTTCCGGTTTCCGCAGTGGGGATTTGGTCCGACGGGGATGCTTCCTGTTGATGTGGGGCAAAGGAGTGACGTCTTTGCCCTCAAGAGCCGGCGGGCAACCAGTGTACCGTTTCTGTTTCTGAGGTCCCCTGTATCCATTCTTCTTGACATCCAACTTCTCCTTGTGGATGAGCTTTTTATGCATCAAGAGAACCTCAGGGTAAAGGGTTTCATAGGAGCAAGAGGTACATGTGTTAGTTGGTAACAGGTTTCTGGGTACTGAGGTAGCAGATGCAGGAAGTGGCACTTTGAGAGACAAATTCAAAGGTGCTTCGGTAGCCTCCTTCTCCTCCATCTTCGGGTTTACCGATAACGGGTATTTTTTGTTGACCTCACCCACAGGGGTGTAAGGAGCTGCGACGGGAGCACTAGCATAATCTTGCTTGACTTGAATGGAAGGATTTGTGCTGTTAATAACGGCTTGGCTCATGCCTGGTTCATGTTTAACACTGGCAGGCAGAGGTTTAGGAGCAAGCCACTGTTTGGCTGGTTTTAAAGCTTGTTTGTCATCTACATTCTTGGGAGGTTCAATGGCCTTGATGATATTTCTAGCAGACGGGGTTGCAGGAATGTTCGGGATTTCTGTGAAAGGTTTGTCCTTGTGACGTCTGTCTAGATGGTACCTCAAAGACGTTTTCTGTGCTGCGGCGTAGTCACAGTATTCACATTTATATGGTTTTTCACCTGTGAAATGACAAGAAAGACGTCAATGTTTACATAAGGCAAAAAAAATAGCCAAACTACATTCATCCTGGAATACAAGCCATTGGGGTCAGAAAGCAAGGCAAAATTAGACCCAATACGATGTAAAAAGACAATACAACAAAGAACTAACCAGTATGTGTCCTGAGATGAATATTGAGGTAATAGTTTGAGCGGAAAGTCTTGCCACAGTAACTGCATTTTCTTGGAGCAAGAATTTTCAGCTTCATTTTTCCTGATCCTTCCTCAATTTTTTCTGTAGGAAAAGTGACATGTTTAGTTTTAGCCATAAATGACACATAGAATTCCAGAATAGAAATAAACTGCAAGCTGCACTACAGAATGTCCTCAAGTCAAATATGCAAAAGTTTTTTTGACCAGCAGAGGGAGCCCTAAGGTCTGCACCCAAGTTCTGCAATTGAACCCTTGAGACAGAAGTAGCTTCTTCTGTAGTAAAGAGTGTGCATTTCTGGGTAATTATGGTGTTCATTATTCGAAAAGATGATGACAATCTTAATCACTGTGGATGAACTTCTGACAGATGACGGTAAGTTGTTTTACCGAGCAATTAAGAACTAATAAAAAAGTGAAAACAATACCAAACACTTGGGTAATAATACCTGGATTAAAGGCGTCAACTGGCACTCCCTCTTCGGAGCCATCCTCTGAGTACTCTTCGGCTCGGTCGAGAGATGAACTACTACAAGAGCCTATGCTTTGGGCCCTCCCGTCTACAGGTGTGGTGGGACTCTCTGCTCCCCCTCGTTCCTTCTTGTGGATTCTAGAATGGAGGACCAACTGATGGTACGTCCGGAAGATCTTGCCACACTCTTCGCAGTTTGTTGGCTTGTCTTTACGAATCAGACCTTTTTGCTCAGGTGATGGGGAAGGAGTCTCACTAGGCTTGAGTTCATTTTGTAGGCCTCGCCTGGGTTTATCTCCACCACCAGAAGCCCAAATGGCCCCTAGTTCCTCTTTTTCAGAACCAGAGTCCTCATTGTCAGAGTTGGAGTCTGCATTGAGCTCCTTGGCCAAGTTTGGACCTGCTGCGATCTTGCCTCTGGTGGCCAACTGCCAAGCCTGGTAGGTGTTAAAAGGATCAAGTTGGGATATCCAGCGTCCAGATGGATGACTCTGTTCAGCTTCTTCTCTTGCACCCGAAGGATGCAACTGTAGGGTCTGCAAAAATGCCTTCTGAGATACAGGAACCTCCTCAGCAGGTTGGCTATCGGAGGACAAGTTCTCATCCACTTCCAGTTCACGATTGTGGACCTTGCTGTGCTCAGCCAGAACTTCCTTGTTCAGGAAAAAGAAGCCACATACCATGCACATTTTGTACGACGTGACCACAGGTGATGGGGGTTGGTCTTGGATGATGTCATTAACGGTGGCAGGGATCTCCAGGTCCTGGTTTTTGTTTTTAGCCTTTCCACCATGGGTTCTCATGTGGTTCTTTAGGAACCACGGCTCTTTGAAACGACGTCCACAGAGGCCGCAGCAGTATGTGAAAGAGTCCTTGTGTTTCCGCATGTGCGTTTCCAGCTCGGTCGCATCTGCAACGGCCTGGCCGCACACGACACAACAGAGCTCCTCATTCTTTTCCACAGCTTGGCAGGTCTTAGAACGAGCCCTTTCGCTGGGAGTTAAGAATTCCGCTTCCACGCGCAACACTGCGGGAGCGTGAAATGTTGTGGGATGCTGGGAAAGAAGGTGTGGTCCCAGGTCTTCCTGATGCAGGAAAGTCTCCTCGCAAAACATGCAGTCTAGAGGTAGGCTACTTTCTGCCAGCGTGTCTAGTTTTTCCACCACGCTGGCGTGGGGCGTCATGCTAGATCCAGTACCAGGCATGCTTGCATTGCTGTGGCTGAGAATGTCATGACCTAGTCCATCAGGACTTTCCACATATGGGATCAATGGGTGGGTAGGCATGTCAGCAGGAATTTACTTGGGTATTTCTTTCTTGTTTAGTTTCAGTTGAAAGCTTGTATGAAACAATATGTTGAATGTTATGAGACATGTGAAAAAGAGTCATTCATTTGAAATACTCATGAAGGACATCATGCATTAGATTACACAATACCAAATAACTCTTAACACTTCCATGGAACTTGCCAAATTTTCCAAACAGGCTTTTTAAATTTCAGCACAGCGCGTATGCTAAGAGTTTCAGTAAACCCGTATGATCCATCCTGTACAAGAGAAGCAGTCAAGGCTTGCCAGTCACTGCCAGGTAATGGGGCATAAACTTGATCAGTTGATATCTTGTGATTCACACAGAGGAATTGTCCTGACAGGCAAAACCTGAAATGAAGGAAAAAGACAAAGTCAGGTGTGGCCAGTTCTGTGGAATGTAATCAACTCAGGACTACACTTACAAATACAGATGATTAAATTAATGGGGGAGAGAAAACAAGTGCTCATCTCTTTTGTACTGTTACTTAAGATGAAACATGATCTGTCACATGGATCGTTAAAAAAAGATTAGCAACCACACAGGGCTCTAAGTTTGATGTTTTGCTTAAGTTTCTAAAGTAAACTGGAGACAAAAGAAAAGTTGTTTTACGTACACTGCAGCAGTTGCAGCAAATGTAGCTTATCAAAAGTGGATTAAATACAGAGCAAGCAATAATCTAAGCTCATTTCTAAAACAAAAACAAACATTCGATATTTTGTTGTTATAGCAGCCATCATTTTTATTTAGAAATATATATATATATATTTGAGGTAACATAAACTGGGTGAAACACAATCGTAACCTTGTGGTTAAAGATCTGGGCTAACATCCAAAGGTTGTGACCCCAAAGTATCTGAATTGGGAATAAACCAGCAGCTAAAGGCTTGTTGAGAGTACTGTGTTTGTCTATAATATTTGTGCCCTTGAGAAAAGTCCTCTTTGCTAAGTTATTCCACTGGGAATGTCGCTGCACCATGACCAAGACATGTTTTAATAAGATTTAAGGTTAAAAGATATACAAGTTTGTATAAAGGATGCTGTAACTTGTATGTTTTATATGCTGCAACAAATCTCCATTTCTTTATTCTTCACAATTTTTAGCTCATGTTAATGGTCGAGCAGATGACAAATCAACTTTTAATTGTTCAAATATCCATGTAGTAATCTCAATTAATAAGAGGACATAAAAAAATGCATGAACACATAATATATTATAAAAATAAGCAGCCATTTTAAAGCTTCAAGTAGCATTTGACAAATTATTTTGATGTAATTTGTCTTTGTTTAGGTAAATTATAAAAACTTAATGGAAACCACTGTTAGAATTAACTAATAAGAGAATCACAATGCAGGACAGTAAAAAAAAATTATATATATATATATGCATGCATGCATACATACATACATACACAAAGCCCAAGCGCCTACTGAAAGTATAATTTCAGTTAATATGTACATGTCACAAACAAAGAAAAGCATTGTCTGAGATCTAATAAATTACACATAGATCTGACATCAACTGTTCTGTATTGGTACATTTACACAAGTAGGGAAAACCCAATTTCAGATCTTTTAGAAAGTTTTTCAAGGACAAAACTGACGAAATGCCATTCTTTAGATGCATTACTGTGAGGCAACAGGAAGCCAGAGTTGTATGCCTATCTACAGCGGTGTCCTTCACAATATCTGTGAAACCTCACTCATGAGGTCTAAGGTGGAGTCACAGCATTGTTCTGCAACATTTTAGCCTTTCTTCCATGCTGAAACAAGCCAATAAAAATGAGGAACCACATTTATCTTTGTCTTAGGGTATTATATAACACCCAAGATGAACATATGACACTCTTATTCAAGCCTAAATGTGAAGTTTCAGGCATCTTGCCAATCAGTTCTAAACTGCACACACACAAGTGCTTATTTTACAACACAAAGCAATGCCTTAAATACAAAAGATAAAAAGAATCAATCATGAAATGTCAACAATCTCCTGCTATTCCCTACATACACACAACTAGTTAAACTCACTTTTAGGGAAACGCAACACAAAAACAGGCTTCGCTAATGTAAGGCACAAAAAAGAGAAACAGAGGCTGAAGATGAAAAAAAAGAAGAAACGGAGGCTGAAAAGGAAGCTTCTACCGAATAAGCACTGTTAAAAAAAAACAAACAAGTGAAAAAGAAACAAAACAATCTGTGAATTCTTTTACATTATGCAGACATACTCTAATGACAGGCCTTGCCGTGCTGATTTCAACAACTTTGCTTCTCAAAGTCCTTTAGATAGTAATCACAAAGTAATCCTGAGCAAAGCCATTTACTTTCAAATGCAGAAAGGTTCTATTCTGATAACCTAAATAGTGCAAAATGATAAAGTTAATGGCCCCACCTATGCTTGAGTCATTATAATAGCCTAAAACACGGTTAGTTGACACGCTGAAGAAACAGCTAGAGACCAGCTGCTGTTTGTCTTACTCTTTTGTTTGGGCTTTGCCATGCAACCTGTTCACAAGAATAGCATGTTTGTTGGCCCACAAACCATCCAATTTTCTCAAAAGAAGTTCTTAGTAGTAATTGTCTTATTGAACAATAAATGGTGCGGATGGCTCATGCAAATAAGTGAAAAACTGGTTATTGTAACTTCAGAAAACCACTCAGTAATTATCTCAGAAAAAGCTCAAAATTGAATAAAACATTATATGCATAAAGTCTATATTACATATGATGTGTATATATTACACACACACATATACACACATATATATATATATACACATACATACATACATATGTGCACATATATACACATACTATGTGTGTGTGTGTGTGTGTATATGTATGTATGTATGTATGTATGTATGTATATATATATACACACATACATACATACATACATACATATGTGCACATACTATGTGTGTGTGTATATGTATGTATGTATGTATGTATAAATAAATAATGTATGTGTATATATATATATATATTTTTTTTTATTTAGTCATTTAGCAGAAATAAATATACACACACACACACATATTTACATACACATATATATACACATATATATACACACACACACACACACATTTGGTGTGTAAAACAGGCTATTCAATAATACTATACTACTTCTGGGCACTACTGACGTCGAGCACAAGTGGAGAGATGTGGGGATGGCTGCTAATTAAAACGACCGTTACTGACGTAATAATGCAACGTTTAAAAGTATCGGTTTTTCAAAAACATAATAGAAACTATGCAAACGACGCGCCTTATAAACAAAATCATGGTTCATATAGATAATAATGCCTCGTGTGTGGAAGCGTGTCTTTAATGTGGCTGTAATTTCCTGACACGTGATCATTCTAACTCGATCAGCAGCTTTAGTAGTTATTTTACTACATACCTCCTCGCCAATATACCTGCATGTACTCTTTTTCTTTTTTTGCTTTCTTTTTGGAATGTGATACAAAACTCCTCCCTAACTACAGTTAAGTTGTTTTTACTATAGAACAATGAGATCACTATATGGTGAAGCAGAAGTTAAATAACTTGAATAAATAACTTATCTTAAAACCATCAATATAGTTGGATAAAAGAAATAATAAAAACAAACCGGAATAGATATTCAACCAAAAAGAATAAAATAAAATCATTATTACGACCAACCAGACCAGACTTACACAAAAGTTCCTTCTTCTTTGTAGCTATTAGAATAACTGGTTTTGCAATGGCTGCATCAAAAGCTATTATTGTATGAAGTAACAGGGCTGATATAAAAAAAAACAACTTTATGACTTTGTTTTTGGGGGATGGATGAAACTTTTGTCAAGTTGTTTTCTATTCTTTCCCCTTTCAAGTTAAGGAAGAACATCAAAAGATCTTAATGTAGTTCCTGCATAACAAAAAGAGACACCAACTTTATAATCCTCTTCTATTTCGTTTCATATAACGGAGTATCGGTGTTAAACTAAAGCATATGTCCCAGTTCGTTAACTTTGGTGAGGTTAGATCAACCTGTGCTCGTGCTGATAATAGAAATTTGGCTAACGACACGCTAGCGATGAGTGATATTGAAAATAAGGAACTCACCCTCCATAACGTTACCTACCATTATGTTCAGACTTCGTCAGGTATTCTTATTGTGTGCCAACAATCGCTATAGTAACTAATAATATCTGGGGTGTTAGTTTGGTAGCTTCTTTCTTTCTGGAAATCTGATTAGCTGAGTTAGCCAATTGTTAGCCGGACGAAATGCCTTGCTTTCAATGTTTGCAAATCACTCACTATGCAGCTGTTGCGTTCAGAGAGAGAGAGAGAGAGAGAGAGAGAGAGAGAGAGGAGAGAGAGAGAGAGAGAGAGATGTCCGATTCGTTAACGCACAGTTGAGTCGGATCTTTGCAATGAATCATTTGAACTGGTTCGCGAAACAGAAGAATCAAAAACACTTTTTTTAATTAAACAGTATGTTACATACATATAATTACATACAGAGACAAAACAAATCAAAGGAAAATAAAAAAGACAGAGAAAAAAAAGTACATGCAACTGCAGCCAGGGTAAACAACAACAAAGTAATAAATGTACGTCTTACGAAGACACAAAGGATGAATAAAGAAATACAGTTTTTATTGCTTTCGGGTGAACATAATTTTGGATAGTTTCCATATAGGCATACTTAAGCTTCCATATACTAAGTCCATATACAATTGTATATACTAAGTCAACTCTGAATAAAGAAAAAAGAGGTTTGGAGCCAGCAAATTTTTATTCATTTATTTTTTAATCAAAAACACAGCCCGAACTGTAGCGTGATTATCAAATGAATCACTCTAATGAGTCGATTCATTTCAGTGAATCAAATACATAAAGCGCCACCGGAGTAGTTTGATTCACATGAACAAGTGACTCGTATGATCCCGTTCCTTTTTAGTGAATCAAAACACTTATGAATCAATCCCAACGGTTACTTAACTCACCTCAAGTATTACTTTTGTTACTTTGTTCGACTCGTAATGAACAAAAACCTTAATAAGAAACACCAATATCAAAAGTGTTTAAAATAAAATGCACTGGAAGTAAGCTATGTTTATAACAGTTGTATCGAATGTAGTTTTATTAAAACATACAGAAGTTACCCTGGAGGAGTTGTGAAAGATGATTGCATAAGTATTAAGTATATATTATTAAGTGTAGGCTCTGAATGAATTGTTTATATGAGCTGAATGATGGCTGAACCAAACTGTTCTGGTAAACATTAAACTAAATAAAAATGTAGTAAACAAAAATGTGGCTTTATTGAAACCGTCAAGAGCATGCAGTGTGCCACGCTGCCCTGGGACATCGGAGGACCACGTGGTGACGCAATAACGTCCTCGCGTAAAAGAATCACTGAATTGCTTCGACGAACTGTTCAAAAGAACCGTTCACGCATTGTAAACAAATGTCCCTTCATAAACCACGACCTGCAGAAGGTACCCGTATGTGTCTAGGCGAAGTGAAGAATAATAACACACGTTTTATAAAATATCATCTTAATTTTATATTCAAACCACGATAGAACTACCAATAGTTCAAAGTTTACATTAGTTAATAGATGTTTTCAGCTTAAACTAAGGACAATGGGTAATTTTAGAAAGTAAACTCTCTTAAAACACACTTTCATGCTAGTTTATGTAGTAGCCTAAATGTTCAAAAGTCATTAATATTTCCAACACATCAAGATGTATTATGTTTAATACTACTCTGTGGTGGAAATTACATTTTACATAATTTTGGAATGAAATTATGAACTCTGTTTTGCTAAGGTAGTATTTTATTAATTCTAAAACTCTCTGTTAGCCCAAATATACTTAAAACTGGTCTAATTTGACTGGAAATTATGCACAACAAAATATGTTGCTTTTATCCTGCAGCCTTTTGTACCGAATGAGGGCAAATGTAACCTATTTATTCCAGTTCATATATGTAGCCCCGTCTCATGATGGCATCGTCCTAAAAACTTGTATTTAAAGTCAGTTTTTGCATTTAGCTGTTACTGTGCAGAATAGAAGTGGACAAAGTTGCTTTCTCTCCTCCCTTAAACTTTCCATTCATTGTTTCTTCCGCAAACACAGATAAACATTGAATCGTCAGTATTCTGCAACTGCATGAAACTGCAGGAAATTTGGCTGTTATTTGAGAGAGCAGATACCTATCACGTCCCCTACACTGCTTCCCTCAACTCTCACACACACACACACACACACACTCTCTCTCTCTCTCTCTTCATGTAGGGTGGGGGGAGGGGAAGAGACACACACAAGAAAACACATGCATGTAAAGACCATAGAACAGGGTTTGTTACTGTTACTTTAATAGTTAAAATCCAGAATTATAAAGCATGCTTAGAACTGAGGATCTCATTATTCAAGCAAATGTGGAAGAAAAGCACCATTATGCATCTGTATTCAAATAAGCAAGTAAAACTTGTGGGTTGCATGAACTTTGACATATAAAGATTTTGTAGATCAATCAATCATACAAGGAAATGATATTCATAGTTGTGTTCTAAACATAATAGTTGTTATGACTCTTAATGCTTAATGCTAATACAGCATGCATTTGTTGTGACACAGAGACCATGTTGATTGTAACTGGAACAGGAGAGGAGTCGGTATGTAATGCTTCATCAGAAGTGAGAAGTACTTTAAACACCCTCAGGCGAAAAGCACACAACTGTTAAGTTGTGCAATCATTCAGTTGGGGAAACTTTGTTATTGAAATTACTCAAATACAAAGACCTAAGTCCGCTTCACGCGTTTGTTGTAGCCTTTGTGTTGCCATAAAAAATCTGACCTTCAAGACATGAAAAGTGCTTTCAACTTAAGTCAATGCAACAACTTCTATACAGATTCTGTACATTTAATATGGAAGGCTGGATGTCCTTCTGCACCAGTTCAACTCTTCTTGTCTTTAAGTTCGATATATTATGCATGTGAATGAAGCGTCAGCGATCCCCATCCCCCACATTTCCACACCCAACCCTCATGGAAAGGAAGATGCAGCTCTCCCTAAGGCCCTTTGCTTTTGCATTGTTCTTGTGTGAGGATTTAAATGCCGTGTTATTTTATTATTTTGCCCAGAGAACTAAAAGAGAGCCTTATTGGTTTGATGTTTAAATAAAGGAAACATTGTGACATGTTATTTGATACAGTAAGAAATGCTGTAATAGCAGTTACATAGACATTCTTTTTACATGAAGAATATCATCATTATAATAGATAGATAGATAGATAGATAGATGTTTTTCCATTACTTTAACTCATCCAAATATTTGGTGCAATATCTGGTTACAACTTAAGTTTACTTATATATATATATATATATATATATATATATACAGTATATACATATACAATACAATTCTGAGATTACAAAATTAAAATCATAATATTTAAAAAATAATAATTTTAAATAAAAAATTACAAGAATAAAGTCATAGCCCAATGAGATTTGTTGAAATGTTTTAAGAATAAAGCCATAGCATTATGATTGTTATAATATAAATAATATTATATCATATATAATATATAATATTAGTAGTAGTAGTAGTAGTAGTAGTAGTATATGCAATTATTATTATATGCTATTTGAAAAATATTATTTTTATATTTGACAATTTTCAACTATACAAGATTTTAAAAATGATTTGAAATGACTTAAATAAATGTATATATAAATTATATTAAAATATATTACATATTATATCGAGTGAGCCAAATAATGAGCCAAATTGCATATATATAGCCCATATATATATATATATGTGTGTGTGTGTGTGTGTGTGTGTGTGTGCGCGCAATTTTGCTCATTATAATGAGCCATTGATTATAAACCTTTGTAGTGTCATAAAGGATTTCTTTGGCAGGAACTATTAATTTCAGTTTCCAAAGTCAAACCTCCTATTCTTTTGTAGCTACAGTAAATCCAGAGGCGTCATGCCCATTCAAAGTGAGGGGGCACGTGCCCCCTCAGATTTTTGAGCCAAGTGGATTTTGAATGCAGCTTCCAAAAGACAAAAATAGCCGTTTAATATTTTCTATATTTAATACAATCACACCAGCGTGATTAGAACGTTCAGTGCGTCATATCATCAGCTGCTAAATTCAAATCTGCTGGCTGGCGCCTAGCCATATACAGTAGTGATGTCCGGTTCGTGAACGAATCGTTCGATTTAACCGGTTCTTCTTAGTGAACCGGTTGAACCAGTTCACC